>NC_056580.1:32142418-32333893 GCF_018340385.1 Cyprinus carpio | reverse complement strand
ATAAATGCAGGCTTGATGAGCAGAAGAGACTTCTTTCAAAAACATTAAAAATAGTAATGTTTATACATATATATAGGTTTAGGTTTCACATATATAGATGATAGGAAGGCAACAGTAACTCAAATAACCACTCGTTACAACCAAGGCATGCAGAATACCATCTCTGAACACACAACACATCACACCCTGAAGCAGATGGGCTACAGCAGCAAAAGACCACACCAGGTGCCGCTCCTGTTNAAAAAAACAGGAACCGAGGGGCTACAATTTGCAGCGGCTCACCCAAAATTGGACAACAGAAGATTGGAAAAAAGTTGCCTGGTCTCGAGAGTCTCGATTTCTGCTGCGACATTCAGATGGTCGGGGCAGAATTTGGTGTAAAGAAATAAAAACGCATGGATCCATCATGCCTTGTCTAAACGGTTCAGGCTGCGGTGAGGGCGCCTTTTGTACCTGGTGTGGAGGCTATTTTCTTGCACACTTTGGGCCCCCTCCGTACCCATGAGCATTGTTTAACGACACAGCCTACATGAGGTATAGTTGAGACCATGTCCATCCCTTGATGGACTACAGTGTCCCAATCTTCTGATGGGCTATTACGCGGATAGGCACCATGCTCAATGCTCAAAAGAACAAAACTTATTGAATCTTTGCACTTTTGTTCAGCGACCTGGTTGCTTGAATTATCGTACAATGAGTTTCATCTTCACTCAAATGGCCTCCCAAGTCACAGATCTCATACAATGAGCAGCTTTGGGATGTGTGGACGGGAGATCGACATCATGGATGTGCAGCCGACAAATCTGCAGCAACTGCGTGAGCTATCATGTCAATATGGAACAAAAATCAGGAATGTGTCCAACACCTTGTTGAATCTATGCCACAAAGAATTAAAGCAGTTCTAAAGGCAAAAGGGGACCCAACCCGGTTCTAGCAAGGTGTACCTAATAAAGTGGCCAGTGAGTGTGTATATATAATTATAAAAAATGCATTTTATGATAAACGCAGTAGAGAGTATAAGCACACGTGACGCACCATTCCCGCATCTGCGCTCACTCTCACTTCATGTTTGCGGCTGAATATAATGATCATCATAATTAATGGACAACTAGGCTAAATCAGGGAAAAGACATCAGCGCAGTCCGGCACAGAAAAAGAAAAGGAAAAAAGTCAGAGATGAAGCCTGTCTATCACTCAGGTAGTTCGTTCACTTAATCCTGTGAAACTTTTTGTTGACCTAGTATTAATTTCACCACCAACTTAGCGCATTTGACTTTATAATCTAATTTTCCATGACTTAAAATGTATTATATAAAAACACAAGAAGCGATTGGTTAATTAAATAATAATCACATATGGTTTCACACTGAATTATTTCTTAAAATAGGCTACATTATGTAATACAAAATAAATTATTTCAGTTATTACAAATGCCTGCATAGGGCACCACAAAGGCTAATAATTTGCTGTTGTTACACTTACGGGACAAATCAAATCCTTGTTTAATACAAATCATTGGTCTCGGTCCTGCTTGGTGACGGCTTCAACATCAAACCTAGATATAAACCACAGGCTGCTGACTTCACCACTCTGCTTGGTGCCTCATTTGATCTCAAGCGAGTGTCTATTACAGCGACTCACAATATCCAGGGCAACCAACTGGACCTGCTTCTACACACCCGCTGTTGCTCCTTCATGAACAACTCTTGTAGTTTGCTCCACTGCACACCTCAGACCACTTCCTCATTAACTGCTAACCTAGCACTTATCTCATGGAAGTAGCACACACTCCAAGCGCCCAGGTCACCTTTCAGACCGGAAGAACCTACGCTCACTCTCTCCATCTGCGCCTAATCCTCTGTGGTTTCATCCTCACTTCCCTTCACTCTCGCCCAGTTTTTTCAGCTCTGGGACACGACAGGCATCAGTTTCCTGCGACACTCTTGGCCTCCACTCTGACCTCGTGCTTGGACAACTTTTTTGCTTACACTGTCGTCTAGACCAGCAAGCACCACCCCATCTGTCTCCCTGGACTGTTTTCCGAGAGTTCTCTTGTGAACATCGCTCTAAACACATCGGCTGCCAGAGAGGGAAAATAAAGCCAATTAAATCAAGAAAACTCTACAGACCTCAGTGTGTATCAGTCTCTTCTCTCTTCCTTCTCTGCAAATGTCTTTCACTGCTTCAAACATCATACTACCACAACAAAACTGCTGCTTTGCTGTTGTTGATGCTGCGCACACTCTTCAAAACTTTCACTTCTCTCTTCCTGTAATCCCGCCTCCACCTCACCTCCTCTCATCGGACTCTTTACAGCTGGACGACTTTTGCAGTTTTCTTCACAAATAAGACAAGCAACCATGCAGGGACCAATTCTCTCACACGATCCGGACTGAGGATAACTTCACAACGACTAATGCACACTCTCTCTCTCCTTCTCTCACACCTCTCCAGAGGATGGGCGTTTCCAAACCGGATCCGTGTCCAGTCATCCTACTACTTGTTCACTTGATCTGATCCCCCACTCACACTCTCTTCCTAAGCGTAGTTTCTTCTGTCAGTCATACAGCAACTACATGATCAAACTCCGCTCTTCACTCGGGAACATTTCCATCGCCATTTAAGCAGGCTCGAGTTTTACGCCCACTGCTGAACGGTCTTATCTCTACAATCCATGCACTTCTAGTAAAACTACAGACGCGGTCAGCCCTTCGTCCATTCATTGGCAAAGACACTTGAGCGACGCTGTGATATAACCACCTATCTATTTTCTTCTTGTCACAGGAACAAACCTCCTGGACAGCAATCAAAATCTGGCTTCAAAAGTGCCACCCCTCAAACTGAGGGACTGCCCTGCTCTCCCGGTTAACTGAAGCCCACATGCGACTGGCAAACGAAAGCAGTTCAAAATGCACTGCAGTGTACTCATCTTGCTGGACACTGTCTGCTGCGATTTTGACACTTTTGTTAATCACTCAGATTCTCCTGTCCACCCTCAGAAAGATGGGCCTCTCTGAAGACCGCACTCCTGTGGTAGTCCTACCTTTCTGATAGATCCACATGGGGTGTCTTGGAGGGGTGAAGTTTCTAAGTCACAACAACTTGCTTTCTGGGGTTCCTCAAGGCTCAGTACTTGGACCCTTCTCTTCTCCATCTACGCTTTGCTGACTTCATTAGGATCTGTCATTCCAGAACATGGCTTTCCCATCACTGCTATGCTGATGACACTCCAGCTCTACTTCTCATTCCAGCAGATGACCCGGCGGTGATTTGCTGGCATTTCAGCCTGTCTGAGTGACATTTCTGGCTGCATGAATGACCATGCCTTCAGCTCAACCTTGCTAAGACAGAACTTCTGGTGGTTCCAGCTACCCCATCGTTTCATCACAACTTCTCTATACAGCTGGGTTTCGTCAGCCAAAACTCCTTCAGGACAGCCAAAACCTGGGTTGTGATGGATCATCAGATAAACTTCACAGACAACATTGCTACAATGACCCAGTCCTGCAGATTTGCCTTATACAGCATTAGGAAGATTAGACCCTTCCTGTCAGAGCAAGCCGCAACTTCTTGTCCAAGCTCTTGTTTCTCTCCAGACTACAGCGGACTATTGTAATGCTTTCTCTGGCGGGCCTTCCTGCATGTACTATCAAGAAAGAGCCTCTGCAACTGATCCAGAATGCAGCAGCGAGGGGTTGTCTTCAATGAGCAAAAACTTGCTCACGTTACTCCTCTTCCTCATCCAGGTTACACTGGCTGCCAATGGCGGCTCGCATCAGAAATTCAAGGTACTGATGCTTGCCTGCAAGGGCTGACCACTGTACGGCACCAACATACCTAAGCTCACTAGTTTCAATCTTATGTGCCCTCAGAAGTTTGGCGCTCTGCAGTGAGCGATGCCTTGGTGCCATCCCAAAGAGGAGTTTCAGTAGCCTCCACGGACCTTTTTCTGGACTGTGCCCAGCTAGTGGAATGACCTCCCGATCTCAATTCGAACAGCGGAGTCTTTACTCATTTCAAAAACATCTAAAGACTCATCTTTTTCGCCAGCACTTAACCAACTAATACTAGCGCTTACCTTTTCTTTTCTTGTTTAGCATATTCTTTAAAAAAAAAAAAAAAAAACTTGACTAACTGAGACTTGACTAACTTAGACTTGTCATGCCACTTGTATACTGTTGTTCTTCTCTTGTTGGTCTGATTGCTTCTGTTGTTCTCATTTGTAGTTGCTTTGGATAAGCGTCTGCTAAATGATTAAATGTAAATGTAATACTGACCAAACATTTCATTCAAATATCCAATTTAATTTAAAAATTTTAGCCACCTTTTGCGATGCGATGTAAATGCTACAGCCTCTATAATTTCTTGTCAGCAAAAACATGTGGACATCACAACCCTTACCAAAATTAACCATGCTTATCATAGTAAAAACATTTTATGTCTCATGGTTGCAACATATTTCATATGCCTTTATTGAATTATATTAAAATGTCATAAATTATATAACTATATATCAGCATTAGGATAAAAAACATAACATGACAAATCAAATGTATATTTCGTATTAGATGAATTTCCAGAGTTGTATACCACCTGGGGCACTCCACGTTACCACAGATTGAGAAAAACTGCATGTGGCACCTATTGTTAGCCTACACACCAACAACGTGTTATCATAGGTTTTTCAGACTAATGACTTGCGAGGAGGCTTTTATTCAAAAGCATCTTAGAAAAATACAGAACCTCAGAAGGTATGGTTATCCTACAAAAAGCCAACAATTCTTGCAGTACCACAATACATTTTACTTATAAGCCTAAAGCAGAGGTACACTGGTTATGAAAAATCACATTTTAGGTTCCTCACAATAACATTAAATTAAAAGGGTAAAGAAACATTTTAAAAAATCTGAAGAAAAAATTTTTCAAAAGAACCTTGGAGGATCCATTGACATGTGTGCCGTGTGTGTGGGTGTCAAATGTGATTTTACATCATCATTTACTCACCCTTGTATTTGTTCTAATGCCATATGCCGGTATTTCTTTTTTGAACCACAAAAAGGAGATTTAAAATGTACATATATTAAAGGAACCTGTTTCCGAGTGAAAGAGCAAACGAATTGTCTTCCTCTCTCCTTTTTTTTTTGTAGAAAGTCTACAAGGGAACCAACAGCAAGAAACAGTTAGTTTAACTGTAAATGGCCGAAAGAAAAGGTGGTAAATGGTCATGCGAAAAGTAACGTTTGACGGTTTCTAACATACAGTTTCCTGTTGTAGGAGTTTTTTTTCTCAAAAACTCGTTTAGTTCAACAACTATCTAGTGGAACACATGGTTTTGATTTGCAATGTCTCTTCACCCATGGTACCCCAACGCCCTTTCTTTCACAGGTACTTACATCACTCCTACTTCCTCAGAAGCAGTTTGCTTTCAGTTACTTACTTTCAGTTCTGAAACAAAACTGTGTTCTGTTCCGTAATCTCATAGCCACATGGCTTCATTTTGTATCTCTCTCGGGGCGGTGCATTTTAGACAACAGTAAGTAAGGCCTGTTTGATACTTGATTTTGTGAATTTTGTACATGACTAATTCTTTGTTCATTCTTATTCTGTTGCAGTATTAATAACAGTAACCTGTAGCTTTAAGAAACAGTTTCATAGGTTTTATCTGCTCAAAAACCGTTAGTTCACTAATCCCACTCAAACCCGAGTATTATCAGGATGAATCAAATATTAATACAGATTAACATTTATCAGTAAACTCTAGGATGACTTTACTATTTTCCTCACTTCATACAGTAAGGATAATTTCATTATAAAGATTTGTATAAATGGCAATATCAACTGAATTTATTAAATTCATGGAGGATTATGGTAGATGTTGAAGACAAATAACTACATCATAACTAAAGGCAATATATTAAAGGAATTCCAACACATTATTATTCAGTTCTCTTTGAAACACAAAATTTAAAACGTTTAACCCAAAATGTCTCTGAGTGGATTTTTATACTCCAACAAAATGGGATGGGCGATTTATACAGTAAAAAAGCAGATATAAAAATAGTAGCCTGAAGTTGTACAGTACACATGAAAAATGTTTTGAGGCTTGACAGCCGTACAATAAACACATAGAAAAACCAAAGTCAAAAAACCAGCATTTCTTTATGTTTCCGGGTAAGCATTTGACATTGACGAAAAGAGGGTGAAAAGCACCCACCACCTCACTTTAGAAATCGTAAAGTGAAAAAAATAGGGGGGGGGGGGGGGCCTCTTTCGCATGGTCAAACTAAGCCCATGTTTCAGGGGTAATTCGGGTTTAAAAACTACTTTGAGCCCAATAAATGTCAGGTTTCATGCAGGTTTCATTTGGACCATCTATGGCAAATCACTTTCTGAGGATTGGCAGCCATATAAACTGAATTCGCTAAAAAAAAAAACAACACCATCTGCTTTTTTTTTCAAGTTCACACTTTTCTATTCAACGCCTTTCACAGTGTTGCAAAATGCACGCACATATATAGGAAAGGTTTGTTTGCATTGTTAAACAGATAGCAAATGGCAAGCTCATTTCAATCATTTTCAATAGTTTTTTTAGGAAAGCTGAAATATGAGGAACTATGATATCATTAGTTTCCATGTTTATTTGACCCTCTAACTCGTAGCACTCTCTATTCGTAATTCTATTCTTTAAAAAAACACTTGTCCCTTTAGACTTGCACTCTAGCCATTTGCTGTTATTTTTCCTTTAAAAAAAATCTTTCTAATCTTTTGTATTCTATCTGTTTTTCCTTTTCATTTATTATACAATGCTAACCAAAAGCAAAAAAAAAAAGACACCTCTAGCTTGCTCTATTCTATCTGTTTCTTTTTATTTGATTATATTAAAAAAAAACCTACGTGTATTACTGCGTTAAGCTAACTGAGACCTTGTTATAGCACACTGTATATCATTGCTCTTTTGCTGATTTTGATTGCTTCCATTCTCACTCATTTGTAAGTCGGCTTTGGATAAAAGTGTTGCTGCTAAATGACTAAATGTAAATGTAAATGATAAAAAAAAAAGAATACTGTCTTACACATAGCGAAGATTCAGCCAGTGGTTGAGGGGCCTTCTGCTTGTGTGGTGGGAAGGACAGGTAAAGGACACTGCATGCACCTTGGGCCGATGTCCTTAAACTGGAATTACCAGCTGTGTCCCAAAACCTGAGAAATACTGCCTGTGCAGGTAACATAACAGAGAGTGGGTAATAACCTCCAATTCATGCCTATGATATTCCACAATCCTGTGCATGCAGTGTATAATATACAAAATACCAAAATGATGTCTGATGTTATGGTGGATGAGAAGCCAATTTGAAACCCAGTTCTCAGAGAGCACAGTTATTTTTGTGATTTGGGACACAGCTAGTTCTTGTTTAAAGAATTTTGGGCTATTGTTCCAAAACCTGTTTGTTCTAACTAAAACAAACACACACCACATCACACACACACACACAACAAAAATATCTATATATATATATATGATATAGATATAGAGAGAGAGATAGAGAGGAGAGAGGAGCAGACACACCACACACTAGGTTTGGAACAAAGCCTGTGTCCTCACAAATAAATTGCATTTTGTATTTATGTCTTTTAACTACGTTAATCATAACAGATATGCTGATAATGCAAACAAAATAGACTGTTTCAAGACATAACTGAAGTTTAAACTTTTTGTTGCCCCCCAGGCCTAGCACTGAACAATGTTTGAAAGCTTCAGTAAACACATGTGGAGAGACGTGCATAAGTGCTGACGCCAACCGGCCCTGTGCCCACACGGAGCCTGTAAAGACCTGGGAAGCGCTGCTTAATGGCTCTTTTGCCCAACACTATTACCGTATGAAAAATGATTTTCAGTGGTAGGGAACCAGTGAAACACATTTAATTGGCATTTCGTAAAGATATCTGACCTGTCTGAACCAGTCCTGCTAATATACTATGAAGTATATAATATTTTCATCCCTCATATTGCCCGAATATTGACATGCTGGAAATGATAAAATCTGGTCCACTTTGCAGCTTATTCCTGGACTAAGAATTTAGATGATATTTAAAGTGGGCAGTTTGTTGTTTACAGTGAGTTTTAGGTACATTGTTTTTCTGGAAAATCCCACACTAGGCAAAGGACAGAAAATAAATACAGTTTGCACAAACAATTTCACTCGTAACAACTAATGATAATTTCATAGATAAAAAACAAAGTGATGCCTTATGAATATCTCGCTTTGCTACTAAGTGCCTCAAACTCCAACGAGCAACACTTGCTCACAAGCACGCAAATGATCACGAAAGTACCTTTTTACAACGGAATTTTATTTGGCTTTTCAAAAAAAAAAAAAAAGAAAAAAAAAAGCCCTTTCAAATGTCATTTGCAGCCAGGGACATCATAACTGGAGCTTGCAAAGTTTTCCTATTCATTATCAACGATTTGATTTCTAACATTCCAATGTCAAATTGGAATATCCAACGTTGGTTTGTTCAATAGTTAACAGCTTTTTTCCAAGTAAAGAACAGAAAAATCTCCTTTACACAAGGCTGTCTGTCCTATTTAAACAACCGAATTTGCACCACAGACTGGGGAGCAGGAAGCAGCACGTTTGTGACACACTGGCTGTACTATCAAAGAAAAAGGATGTCCCACCCACAGACATAATAAATCCGAAACACGATTTTAGACAAATTATCAAAAACAAGCCCCTGAAAGCGGTGAAAAATCCAAGTGCAGATCCAAACAACAAGAAATACAGCTGGATCTTAGACCAGGTGTGTCCATTCTTACAAATCTACTGTATAGCTTAACGCAAAAAAACTTTCCTTTTTAATTTAAGTTTGAACCTGACTTTCAGAAGAGAATAGAGAGGTGACTGAGGGTTTTGTTTTCTCAGGGATGCACTACACTTTTCAACTACATTTTAAAAGGGTAGCACAAGGCTATCCAGTAAGTAGATCTCATACGTAATGGCTCTCTCATACTCCATGAAAGAATGATCTGGAGTGAATGTGAAGAATCTGGAAATGATTTACTCAAAGAACTTACTAAGATCACTGCAAGTTGTGCCCAGGCTAGGTAAAAGTATAAATATATGTTACTATAAATATAGATTATTAATATTCATACATGTTTCAGAGGTTCATAACCAACCTTCTAATGGCAGGCTTCTGTTCGTTTGATCGAACAAAACACTTCTTCTCCGACACTGACAACCATGAAGAGACTAAGCTTCCTCAAAACGGCATGCTCGGAACAAATGAACCATGTCAGCCCGCAGTTGGCTTTCATCATGTGCTTCCGCTAACAAAGATGGAGATGGAGAACAAATTCAAAATCTATGGTAGCCGAGCAGGCATATATCTGGAAACCTGGACCCCCCAGATAGGAGCCGGGATGCCATCATGCCAGCCTGCAGTTCTGGTGGTGAGGACATTCACACTAGAAATATAAGTGGCAGAAATTTATTTGGCTGCCATATTTACATTTACATTTAGTCATTTAGAAGACACTTTTATCCAAAAGCGACTTACAAATGAGGACAATAGAAGCAATCAAAACTAACAAAAGAGCAACAATATATAAGTGCAAATGACAAGTCTCAGTTAGCCTAACACAGTACACATAGCAAGGTATTTTATACACACACACACATACACACAAAGAAAAACAAGTAGATAGAATAGAAAAAAACAGAAAGTTTGTTATTTTTATACATATATATTAACAGGTTACATCATCCACACTATAAATAAAACAGGCAAGAGATTATATGAAGCCTGATTCATGCCATGATGTTCTTTATCATGTAAATAAATACAAAGCAAAATGTGTTACACATGCAGAACGAGAATCGGGTGTGGAAAACAGCACTGATGCTGGTGTTGGCCACTGATGACGGCTTCCACATGGCAGGGGATGGAAAAACTTGCTGCCCTTCTGGACCAAACCAAACAGAGAAACCTGTCAGCTGGTCGACAGAAAGTACAGCAAGAGCACACTATGGGTACGATTTAATACGTTTTATCTTTAATATTTTAATACCTATATTTTATACCATATGTTTAATATTTATCTTAAAACATTTGAACTACAACAAGAATGTCAAAGGCCGGCTTATTATCCCATTAACAAATTAAAAGCCATGAAAATATATTTTCAGTACTTACATACAATAAACAATAAACTGAAAAAAAAGAAAAGAAAAAGTAATTTATTCCTGCTAGTTGCCAAGGCAACATTGCTCGTTTTTTGTTTAAAGTACTACAATAACTACAACAAAATCAACTTAAACTTATTAAAGACAAATTAAAAAGAAATGACAAAACACAACAAAATTCAAATGATAAATAAAATATAATTCAGAATATTGAATTACTATATTATTAAACTATAATAGTTTGTTATTAGTATTAGTTTTTATTAAACTAGAATAGTTATTATTTAATGATAATAGTTGTATTATTAGCATTTTAGAGGCATTTTAGACAGGTCCACATAACATGACGTTTATGCATTAGTAATTTTACATTTTATTTTTGTTTTTACAGTTTATTTTTGAAAATTGTTGAATTTATAATAATAAATTAGGAAGTTTTATTTCATTTAATTTACAAATGCATTGAAAAAAAAAATGAAAATTTGGAATTCCACTAAGTCATTTTTGAAGCCTCAAGGAATTTGTTACCATTTATGTCTATAAAGTTGTACAAACGTATATGTTTTAGATGCTATTAGTACCTTGATATCATATTATGTAAAAATATCAAAACTATACAATCTGTGTTTTCAGGACTACCCATCTGTTGGACAAGTAGCTCGCAAGCTGGAGGAGCAAAACATTCAACCAATTTTTTTGCAGTCACTTAAAAAAATGGAAACTGTGTACACAGTAAGTAAAACATGCTAAAATAAGCAAGTATATTATCTGGAAAAAAGCAATGAAAATCATAGATTGAGTGCCCTGGATAGTGTAAACTAGTGTAAACTGACTCTCTGGCAACTTTGAAAAACATTGCCAGTGGCAGTTTGCAGTGTTTGGGAAACCTGTTGACAATCATTATCTTTGTAGTTTTACATTTGGTGTATTACAAACACTTCACATGATTTTGCTCAATTTTATTTACAACACAACATTAATATTCTTAATAGTGGAAGTACTCGGTGATGTTACTGACTTGCTTCCTTAACAGGAGCTGAGCAGAGCCCAATCCTCTATCGCTAAAATCAGGCGCAGTAGGAGTGCTCTCTGAAGACTCAGGCAATGTCATGTCAATCTAATTGGTGGATGCATACAACAGTGAGTGCACTACTTCCACTTTGCACAAACCTTTTTAAAGTAAAACATTGCAATGTGACACTAGCTTTTCAGTTTAACACCCTTATTAATGTCCTATGGGGTCTGAACAGAGCTTGTCCCTCGGAAGTGATCATGGCTCATGAAGCCCTCCCAGAGTTCATATCTGTGAAATACACATCAAACGTAAGGATGGAGAAAAACCCAGTGACAGGGGGAAATGTGATAATGTGAAACATTGGTACGGAGGTGAGTAGATTAGTTCAAATATCATAAATATCATTTACGCAAATGCAGATGCAAATCTTGGTTTATCATTGGTTTAGCAAAGTTTCGCAAAGTGGCAATATTATATGACTTTACACACTGTAAATAACCGTACTCTTACACAATCCTTTCAGGTGATTTTTGATGTGACAGTAACAGTAGACAGATGCATTAACAGTCAGAGCTTCCTCATGCGGGCCTTTGGGCTTTAATGAAAAACTTGAATCGGTGAAACGTTCGGACTCGATGCGACTGGTGAATGTGATGATATCAATCAATCACCTCATCCTCACTGTAAGGAAAAGGGTTAAAGTTGTCTGTGGCGAGCTGCAGGTAACAGAAAAATATAATTGACTCTTAATTGCTTTCTTTTTCATCATTTTTTACTGACTTAAAATTTCAGATTCCCTGGGTGACTCTTACAACATGCCTGGGTCATGCCTAAAAATACATAACTAAAAATGAGGAATAAAATTTTGCATTCAAAAAATGTTATCGTTTTTCTTAAATGAATGTTGAATCTCATTAGATTTTCATCACAAATTATTGTGGTAATAATAATACAGCATAAATAATTTACAATTTAAATAACATCATTCTTTTTTCTCTTTATAATTTTATTGATATATCAAAATGTATCAAAAAGAATAATTATAAAATCTAAATTCTTAATATAAAAATCTATATATTTAATGAGATGTTTAGATTTTACTGTGTTTTAAAATTATTAAAATATTCTTGACCTATTGCAGGAAACTATATGTATATATGTGTAGTGACATAAGCAACTTCCCCATGTCCACAGGTGTGATCCGGGTTCTTAGGACAGCAACTGTGAATGCCAAGTAGGCCAAAAGGATGTGGCATCATTGAAAGCACAGTGCCAGAAGGACAACGGGGACCGAATGCGAAGGCAAAGGAGATTGTGTTGTGCGGACGGTGTCAGTGTCATCTTACAGAGGGTGGTAACAAACTTCTATTGGGGAATTCTGTGAATGCGACGATGAGCACTGTGAAAAAATATGCCAATAAACAGTGTGCAGGTGATTTTTGTATAGAAAAGCTCATATTTAACATGGTGCTTTGTAGTTTATTATTTTTTTAAAATAAGTTCTTAAGTGCAGTGTGGCTTCATTTAACAGGTCATGGCAAGTGCAAATGTGGTAGATGTGAGTGTAATGAAGGCTACGAGGGTGCAGCTTGTCAATGTGCAAAATCCGATGAGGATTGCAAGATCGATGGAATTGTTTGTCATGAACGTGGGAAATGTGTATGTAACCAGTGTGAATGTCAGAGAGGATACAAGGGGCCCTCATGCAAAGTGTGTCCTACTTGCCAACGTCCGTGTCAAGAGTCAGGGTAAGAAAACCTCAGAACAAGTGACATTTTTAACTATTATTAATATAACAAAATAAATGTTTGTCATTCATTTCATAAGTCCAAACAGAGGATTACTAACTACAACTAACTAACTTAGCTACAGAAATCATGGGAATCAGTTCATAAGGACAGTTTTCCAATGAGCCATTACAAACAGTTCACATATTCTCAGCTATATAAATTAGGGTATTTTCTATTTTTATTAATTATATTTAATGCAAATGTATTTGTTACTTATAGCAATATTTAAATAATATACATAAATGTAATATAATAATATAAACAAATAAAATGATATATGTTAAATTAAATATTTTCATATGGATTTAAAATGGACTAAAATATTCTTGACCTACTGCAGGAGTTGTGTTGAATGTTTGGCCTTTGGGACTGGTCCGTTTGAGAAGAGCTGCGTTGAAAACTGTAAACATCTGCAACATGTAATAGTTGAAAAAATTGATCAAGCACGATTGTCGAGTCAAAGATAAAGAGGGATGCTGGATGGTTATTTACAATGACGGAACAGCTTGGATTTGACAAGTACATTGTCAATGTCCTCAAAGACAGAGGTAAACCCAGACACATCATCTGAAATACTAAAATATGAACTAGATTCTTGAGTTCTGTCATTGTTCCACATTGTTCATGTCATTCTGAAACCTGCTGTTATTTTTTGTGTGGAATTTTTTGTGGAGGAGGGAGAACTTTCTGAAAGAAATCTTTATTGACTTTATATGTATTTTCCATACAATAAACACAATAGTTTATAGTGACAAAAAGCTTCAAACTTAGTCCATATGGGACTTTTTTATGATGATTTTCATTAAATAACAGTATAGAGGTTGGCAACAACATGAGGGTGAGGAAATAATGTCAGAAATTTTCCAAAATGTTCCACGTTACAAAAAGCATCATGCTTGACACAGCAAAAGTTTAAAGCTTTCTACCTTTACGTTTCTTGGGTTAGAATGTCCTGAGGGTCCAAACATAGCAGCCATCGTAGGAGGATCTATAGCAGCTGTGGCCCTGATTGGTCTCCTGATTCTCCTCATCATCAAGGGAGTTCTGTATGCAAGCGACCTTAGAGAATGGAAGAGATTTGAAAAAGACAGAAAACATGAAAAAACATCTGTAAGTTCGGTTTTCTTTATACATAAAACCCCTACCCTTTATATTCGGTCAAACTGCCTAAAGCTGTTCAGTATTCTTGTTTTTCATGAAGCAGATTATGTTTTCATCTCCTTTTACAGGGTACCAACCCGTTATTCCAGAATGCTACGACCACAGTTCAAAACCCAACATTTTCTGGAGATTCATGAGAGAACTTGTTGGTGCTGAAGTACAGAGTGGATGTGTATTAATGAATATTTTGGTCTGATGCATGATCATTTAATAAAATAAAATAGCTTGAACTTTTCCTAATGTCCTGTGAGATCTTTAGCAACTTTAGAGAGGCGTGAATGTTTGCATATTCTTTGAGATTTATACATTTATTTGTTTGTATTTTACATTTCTGATGACATTACATGTATTTAACAGTTTAACATTAAACAAAAGGCTTTTTCTGTTTTGTGTAATGTATAAAGACTGGTCACAATAGTTTCATTTTTGTATACACAAAAATATATAAAGAAAAATCAAATGTTGTACTTGCTGAGCTTTGATGACATGTACATTTAGCCACCAAACTTTACTTTTACTAAAAGTCCCCCCCATCTGGAAGTCATTTATAAATAAATGCATCATTAAGTTTTCTATTTCTGAGCTACATGTGTGGAGTCACTCTTACAAAGGTTTTTGGCCATTCCAGTGCAGTAAACTTTTCTCTAAAATGGTGCATTTGTAAAAGCATTTATGTTTTAGAAAACTCTCAATACACTGATATTTGTAATGTTTCAATGTCTGTCCAGATGCAAATACCTGAAAACTGAAATTACTATGTAATGCCCCAGTACTGCCTTTCACAAATTTCTTCTTTGACTTCACATTTTTAAGATAATAGACTTGTAACCTGAATACTTACATTGTAACCTGCCTATTGGTCTTTAATTGTTCATAACATCCAACATAGATTATAGAATATGTGTGTTTGACGGCTCTGTAAATGGTCTTAAATATAAATAAAGCTGGAATTACAACTGTACTTTTCAGGAAACTGCCTTGTGATTTTTATGGATTTGGGCTATGCATTTAGTTCTCAGATGGCACAAAGCCATTTTAAAACTGTAAATAATAAATAATATTTTGATTTCCATCATTTAGAAAGTTGAAATAAAAGTTATGCAAATTATTGAATAAATTGATTTTATATTTTTTGATATTGTAACGTTTTTATATTGAAAGTCATTTTGAGTAATTGAGTACATTTTGAGTATGTTTTTCTTTGAAGGTACAATCCATGGCTTCAAATTGGCTTCCAAGGTCCCATAATGTCTCATGATCTAAAAAGAAAAAAGAAAAAGTTTTAGACAAAACCAGCTGAATTATCATACATAAGAAACATTGACATGTAGTCCTTCAAACAACATTTTTATTCTTTCTTGCACAGAATAGTTGGATATTATAGGCAGTTGTGAGCATCTATGTCTGCAGAGTTTTAAAAAAAAACAAAAAAACATCAACTGATATGTTCAGTGAGACTTGTGTCACATGTCGGTCAGGCTCACCACCCAGCCAATCACAACGCACCCTCGGACCTCATCACGATTACCTCATCAGCTCACCACCACATAAGCACACACCTCAGTCACTTCATTGTCTGATCTCGTAGCTATACACGGAACCCTCCAGTATCTAGCTGCTTGTATTGACTCTCTTACCAGCCTTGCTACTTACCTCTTTGTCAAACCTGATTCTCCTAGACTCCTGTGTGTTTCTCCAGGGTGCCTCCAGCGAATCCTCTTCCAAGATCTCCTCTCCAGTGTTACCCCGAGGTGTGTGCAACGGATCCTCCATTCTGCTCACCCCACCTGCTTTACGGAGTAAGCCCTTATCCAACCAAGTCATCCAAACCCTGCTTAACAGTTCCTCCGGACTCTCTCACCTGCTTCTCACCATTTTCACATACAAACCTGCTTTTATAATAAACCTGTTGAAATATAACCTTCTGTCCCTGAGTCCGTTTGTTACAACTTGTTTTAAAGAAAATAATACTTTTTTTTTTTTTTCAGTGAGGATGAATCAAATCAATCAAAACTGACAGTAACAACATTTAAAATGTTACAAGAATCCTGACAAAAACGCACTATGGTTTCCACCAAAATACTATGCAGCACAACTGTTTTTAACTGTGAAAATAAGAAATATTTCTTGAGCAGCACATCAGCATAGTAGAATGATTTCTGAAGAAAACATGTGGCACAGTGAAGACTGGAATAATGACTGATGAAAATTCAGCTTTGCAATGTAGGAATAAATTAAACATTTTAAAATAAAATATCATTATAAATTGATTAAAATAATGCACTATTATTTTTAAAATAATAATATTTTAATTTTATTTTTTATCAAATAAAAGTCATGGTGCTACGCTGATTTGGAGAGACACAGAGTTGAGGAATTGTTGAATAAAGTCATTATTTTTGTTTTCTTCCTGTACAAAAAGTATTCTCGTCGCTTCATAACATTACGGTTGAACAACTGATGGCAGATTGACTATTCTGACGATGCTTTTCATACTTTCCTGGACGTTGACACTGTTATTTATTTGGCAGTCTATGGGACAGTCTCAAGCCTCCCGGTTTTCATCCAAAATATCTTCAATTGTGTTCTGAGACGAACGAAGCTGATACAAGACTGATCCTGATCACCCCTGTCAGAGTTTATTCTGAGATAACAAAACTTGAACCCAAAGTAAAAAAAAATATCCAATCAAACAGTTTTCTGGATTCCATGGGGCTCATATGAGTAGCAGACCTTTAGGCTACATCTCCACTGCCCTTAAGAAAAGAAAAGACCAGATGAAGGCATCTTTGTAGACATAATGTTATGCAAAAATTTTGATCTGCTTTGATGCCTTCCTACATTGGTTTACCTGTAAAGGCAGCATTTTTTAGATTTGACATAGAATGGCTGAAGCCCAACCTCCTCTGGAGCCTAACACAATCTGCAGCACATTCACAAAAGGCAGGTTCATGAAGCTGAACTAACACCATATTAACATGTGTCCTGGATTATGTAAGAGAAGGGGTTGAGTTAGAACTGAAGCACTGGTGGCTGACTGCTTTTCAGCAGCGGCTGGTTAATGAGTTTGAGGAAGGATATGGGAGCGGCCGCATATGGGAGTCTGAAGTTCACCTAGAGGCAATCTGGAAGTGAAAAGATAGGAGCAGAGCCAAACACTCTGCTGCAAAAAAGGACAGAAACACACTGCCCTAAAAAAAAGGTAGGAAACATTCCTTTGGAATAAATTGTTTTGAACTGTAAAAACAGAACAACTACTGATTTCAGAGACTTTGATGGAGTTCAAATCATTTAATTCACATATATTGTTGTGCCATTTTATGGTGGACTGTGTGTTGCAGGTTAAGGGAGGGTCTTGTAAGTCATAATCATTTGTAAATCCAGAGCAATTTCATTCTCAGTTTGCACTGTTTCTCATGCATCCTTCACAATGTCATTCACAAAGGCTCTACTGTTGGTTGCAAGGGGTCAAACAGAGCACAACAAACAGGGGTGACTGTAGTAGGCTAACAGTGGGAATTGTACATCTCACTACTAATCACCAACCCACTTTTGATGGTCTGTTTAACTCTCAAAAGATCCGACCAGCTCAATGGTGCCTCAGAAAAAAAAATGGTCTGCATTGATGCCATAGACTACATGAATGCATAGAGGGAATAAGATGAGGTTCACCAAGGGAGGCTTTAACTAGCTCATAACAGAAAACATTCGACATAACCTGCACCTATTTATTTTTAAACCCTTTATCCACATGTTATGGCATAGTTGATTCATCCGGTAAGTATGCATGGACTTTGGACTTGTACTAAGATACACTACCAGTCAAAAGTTTGGACACACCTACTCATTATTTCATATTAATATTTTTTATATATTATATGTTATATATATTATAATTATTATTAAAGTAAAAAATATAAAAAAAATATGAAAACACAAATGGAATTATCCAGCCATAATTGCTGTCTATGCAGTCTTTTATTGTATCTTCTACATGTCTAAGTTACTACACTTTGTCTAGATTCTCTACCAACCATGCTGGGTTGCTTTTTATGAACTTACTGCTAACTGGGTTAGCATTTCAGCATAAGAAGTTAAAAAGGTGTTAAAATTATGAGAAATATAAAATCAGTCAAGTGTGTCCAGACCTTTGACTGGTATGTAAGAGTTAACCAGTAATACATTCCAGTCCAGATTAGAGCATATTAGGGCAAAAAACCATTTGAGAAGCACTGCTATAGTGCATATATTTTTTATTCTTTATGGTAATTAAATATTTCAACAAATAAAAATTCATTTTTATCAGAGTCAAATAAAATGGAATAGAAGTTCAGTGGTCAGAAGGAGGTATAGGAGGTCAGTGTATAGTATACAGTCATTTCAACACATTACAGTAAAATGCAAAGGACAAGTACGCATGGCACCAGATGGGCTGGGGGTGGAGAGGCAAACAAACATATTTGTTTCACTCTATCACTCAATCTACTGTGGAGGGGGGCGAGATGAACGACTTATGCCTGTAACCACAGATATGACACACCTGTATGCATATCACCTGCTCTTGCCATATATGGCCCTGAGTGAATGAACACAGAGAGTGATAAAAGTGCAAGGGTTGTAAAGTAGAGAAAGCGAGAGTGTTGCACAGTCTCCACCATTGTATGTGAACCAGCAGAACCTTTACTTGGCTGCTTCCTTCTCGATTCCACCGGTGGCAGGTGAGCTCCTCTTACTCTCGCTCTTTCCATTGCAGAAAAAGACCTTTAACATTGAAGATGCTCATTAAAGTGATTCATTAGCCAAGTAGACTGTAAAAGTTGACCCTGTAAAAGACGAAAAAAGGAAAACCCAGTTGTAAATTTAGTACCTAATATAGCAGTGCTTTTTATTTCAGTGGTTATTCCTAAATATTTAACATGAATCACTATTATTAATTACACTTCTATCATCTGCGGCAAAAAATGGTAGAAATGACAAAAAATTCCCCAGCTATCAGAATTAGGGTTGACAAAAGTGTTCCTGTTCCACCTTTTTATCTGTTATCTAACATTAAATATATTCCAGAATATTTATGGAATCAATTAACTGATTCATTTGAAGTGTTTTGACATAAGTGAAAAAACACCTATATGTACATTTATACATAACATATTCCCCCGAAACAATTACTAAAGCAAATATGGTTCCCTAATGAGAAAGTTAATTTCTGACTGTCTCGTCTTGGATAAAATACGCTTAGCTATATATCGTTGGTATACAGTGTCTAGCAAAAACTAAATCTGTTTGGTGTTTAAGCTGGCTTGCTGTCATTCATTTTGAATGAATCTCAATGGTGACTAAAACATCCATTAGTTGCTTTATGTTTGAATGACTTGACAACATGCTATTTTTCTATATTGCATTGTACATTATATGTTTGCATTTCATAATCTGATCTACTCGTATGCTTTGGTCTGAAACAGAAGGTTGGATTGGTCATGGTGGACAGTTTACAGGAAGAATATTAATCAAGGTTATTAGGAAGGAGGTGGAGATGAGACATGTACTATACACAGCACTGTCAGGCCTGATCAAACACAGGGTGGTTAAATAAAAACTCTGCACACTTTCCTGTTTGCTCTGACACACTGCATCTAGTAATTCTGCAGGGCAGATCATTTGTGATATGCCATTGTAACTGTAACAGCAGAGTGAAGCTGTTAAGACATTATTGCACTAACAACGTAACTTCTAGGATTTAGTTAGGAAATATGCAACCTTTGCACTTACAAAGGTGACTTAACTGGTGAGTTAAGGGTCAGCGCAATCTGCTCACACTAGAGACAGTACAACCACCTAAAAAACCCAACCATCCACTCAAACAAGAGAGACTGAGTCATCCTTATTATCACACCTTATCAACATCTATTGCTGCAAGGTACCAGGCAAACATAAAAAGATGTTGATAAGGAAGCTCATAAATTTGGGATATGCAAACAGAAAATGATCCTCTAGGGCGTATGGAGATATATAAATAGGGTGTGTATACTGTATGTGTGTGTATTATTTGATCGCTGTTCATGATCTGACATTTTGCTTGGCTACTTTTAAGTAACTCGTTTTTTTTTTTTTTTTTTTTACTTTGTGTGCTGCCATCTTGACCAGGTCTCCCTGGAAGAAGAGATTATATCTCAAGGGGATCTTTTAAAATAAAATTAATAAACCACATATTAATAAAATTAATAAAAATAAATTAAAATAAACCACAGCGTAAGGATGAATGCATTTCACATTGACTGAAAAATGTCATTAAATTACCATAATGTAGCATGTAAAAGCTATTGTCAGGTGCGATGGCCCCACATGATTTGATGGAAGCTTCCTGCTTAATATTGTTAAAAACAACACCACAAATGATAGATAGTAACCAAGCAATGGCAAGTTTCTTAAATCAGTGTAACCGCGATGTGGATGTGAGGATAGAAAGGATGTGGTTGGTACTTTAACGTGAGAAGCAAGTCCTGAAAAGAGATACTATTCCTCACTAGCCACATAATTTGTAGCATATTTAAACATATGGGTGGTTTACACACAACAAAGACAAAGCGCTAACAAAATATAATCAAATTTTTATAGTCCCCTGACCATCATAAACCATGTACAACTTCCTTCAGAACAATAATAGATTGTTACGTGAGCAAATGTAGAGATTATTCATGTAATAAATTATTATAAAAGTGGATCAGTAATGCAATAAAAGTTATGGTTAAATTATTTAATTAACTCTGTACCGTTCAGTGCAAAAATATTAAATATTTTGTCTTTTAGTAAAATATCTAAACACCCATTACACAAGATCTAATAATTTGAGAATCAAACTTGTATAATATATTTAGGCTTGTTTTCAGATATTATATCTTGAATTAGTGATAAAAAACAAATAAATATCTTGCATAAAGAACATAAAGCTTATATTTAGGAAGATGTTCACATTTTTATATTATTTTCATAACAATTAAGCACCTTTTTAGTAAATCTTGAACTTAGCTTTTTTCCTTGTAGATTAAATGCATAAATCTAACTAAACAATTTAGAAAAAGAAAGAAAGAAAGAAAGAAAGAAAGAAGGAAAGAAAGAAAGAAAGAAAGAAAATAAAAGAAAGAAAGAGGAAAGAAAGAAAGAAAAAGAAAAATATTCTCTGAAATGGCACATTACATGATTTTCCTTTTCAAGTAAATTAATCATGTTTTAAGGAAAAATAATACAGACATACTGGTTAAGCAAACATTTATATGCCGCTTGAACTATGTGCTCATTGCAGTAGATAAAGTGAAGGATTGTGGGGCTTGATCACGCCCTGACATCTCAGCCACACTTAATGATAACTGCTCTGGATATGGCGGCGTAGTATTTTTACAACACATTTGCAACAGATATTTGACATGAGGCTTTCACTTCCTTTAGCTTTAGTGCCTGGGCTTGCTAATGCATGAACTTAAGTGCACAGACTCTTATTTAGGCTGCACCCTCTTTTCCACTTAAACAACACTAAGGAAGCCTATCAGGAAAGAAATCATTAAACAATATATTAAGGGAAAAGTTCACTCTGTCTTATGCTGCACAGTTTTATACCATTTATAGTGACCATGGCTTTCAAAGTCCAAAAAAAAGGACAAAAAACACAAGTCTTCAGAAGCCATATAATAGCTTCATGGGATGAACAGATTTCATTACTAGTTAAAAAAATGATGAACCAGAAATCTTCCTTCCATTTAATTCTAAGATTATGTACTGTGATACCAAATACGCCACGTTTAGAGAAAAATAACTGCCTTTAGGTTTAGGATAACATGAAGGTGAGCTGGGTCTGTAAAAAGCAATACAAATATTTGTTCATACACTCAACATGTGTGCTTTGTAATTCTAAGAAAACCAATCTGGATCACTGAACTCAAGTTATTTCTATCCAACCTTCCCTTTGTTCTCTCTTCCAGGTACTTTCTGAGAGACGTAAGCTGGCACCATGCCACAGGATGTCAAGACCGATGTTCCCAAAGTCCTTGATAAAACCACACCAGGACTTCAGATGTGGAGAGTGGAGGTAAGTAGGAAGGATACTACAAACCCGATTCCAAAAAAGTTGGGACACTGTACAAATTGTGAGTAAAAAAGTTATGGATTAATTTACAAATCTCATAAACTTATATTTTATTCACAATAGAATATAGATAACAAATCAAATGTTGAAAGTGAGACATTTTGAAATGTCATGCCAAATATTGGCTCATTTTGGATTTCATGAGAGCTACACATTCCAAAAAAGTTGGGACAGGTAGCAATAAGAGGCCGGAAAAGTTAAATGTACATATAAGGAACAGCTGGAGGACCAATTTGCAACTTATTAGGTCTATTGGCAACATGATTGGGTATAAAAAGAGCCTCTCAGAGTGGCAGTGTCTCTCAGAAGTCAAGATGGGCAGAGGATCACCAATTCCTCCAATGCTGCGGCGAAAAATAGTGGAGCAATATCAGAAAGGAGTTTCTCAGAAAAAAATTGCGAAGAGTTTGAAGTTATCATCATCTACAGTGCATTATAACATCAAAAGATTCAGAGAATCTGGAACAATCTCTGTGCGTAAGGGTCAAGGCCGGAAAACCATACTGGATGCCCGTGATCTTCGGGCCCTTAGACGGAACTGCATCACATACAGGAATGCTACTGTAATGGAAATCACAACATGGGCTCAGGAATACTTCCAGAAAACATTGTCGGTGAACACAATCCACCGTGCCATTCGCTGTTGCCAGCTAAAACTCTGTAGGTCCAAAAAAGAAGCCATATCTAAACATGATCCAGAAGCGCAGGCGTTTTCTCTGGGCCAAGGCTCATTTAAAAATGACTGTGGCAAAATGGAAAACTGTTCTGTGGTCAGACGAATCAAGATTTGAAGTTCTTTTTGGAAAAGTGGGACGCCATGTCATCTGGACTAAAGAGGACAAGGACAACTCAAGTTGTTATCAGGGCTCAGTTCAGAAGCCTGCATCTCTGATGGTATGGGGTTGCATGAGTGCGTGTGGCATGGGCAGCTTACACATCTGGAAAGGCACCATCAATGGTGAAAGGTATATCCAAGTTCTAGAACAACATATGCTCCCATCCAGATGTCATCTCTCTCAGGGAAGACCTTGCATTTTCCAACATGACAATGCCAGACCACATACTGCATCAATTACAACATCATGGCTGCGTAGAAGAAGGATCCGGGTACTGAAATGGCCAGCCTGCAGTCCAGATCTTTCACCCATAGAAAACATTTGGCGCATCATAAGGAAGATGCGACAAAGACCTAAGACAGTTGAGCAACTAGAAGCCTGTATTAGACAAGAATGGGACAACATTCCTATTCCTAAACTTGAGCAACTTGTCTCCTCAGTCCCCAGACGTTTGCAGACTGTTATAAAAAGAAGAGTGGATGCCACACAGTGGTAAACATGGCCTTGTCCCAACTTTTTTGAGATGTGTTGATGCCATGAAATTTAAAATCAACTTATTTTTCCCTTAAAAATATACATTTTCTCAGTTTAAACATTTTGATATGTCATATTTGTTGTATTCTGTATAAAATATTGAAATTTAAAACTTCCACATCATTGCATTCTGTTTTTATTCACAATTTGTACAGTGTCCCAACTTTTTTGGAATCGGGTTTGTACTTTAAATTAGTACATTCAGCATCTGAGATACTGACATCTTTAGCAAATCACTAATCAGTCTTTTTAAATTACTGGTCAGAACATGGAGCTCGTGCCTTGTCCACCCAAAACATATGGACAGTTTTTTTTTGAAGGAGACAGCTATGTAATACTCTACGTAAGTATCAGCACTTAGTGTCCTAATCGACTCAAACACATTTAAGCTGACAAAAACTAACCGCTAAAGAAAAACATTTTATTTTCAGACTCACAAGACCAGCAACAACTACACCTATGACCTCCATTATTGGCTGGGTAAGGACACCTCCCAGGATGAGCAGGGAGCAGCAGCAATATACACCACACAGATGGATGAACACCTAGGGGGTGCTGCTGTACAGCATCGTGAAACCCAGGGCCACGAGAGCGCCACTTTCCAAGGATACTTCAAACAGGGCATCATGTAAGCCATCTCCTGACTGATGTTAAGAGTCACCTTGTATGAATCTATAAACCAAATTAACCAAAACATGTAAAGGTCACATATGTGTCACACATATTTTAGGACCATTAGGATTCTTTGCTAATAAATAAATAAATAATACTAAACAAAAATGTGCATAAAAAGATACTACTAAAGATATTATATATATATATATAATGTATATATATGTATATTTAGCTTTTTTTGGGTGAAATATGACCCTGATGTTGACATGAATAAATAACATTTCAAGGGGAGTTCACAATGCACATATTTTCCTTTAATTATAATTTCCAACACTGAGGCTCTTTATTTTAAGATGCTGTGAGAAGCATATGACCTTATAATGCGTCTCTTAGTCACAAAGAGAGGTAAAAAATGTGGAAGTTTACAAAAAATGGACTTCTTCATTTCATTTTACAAGAAGTGGTCAACTTTGAGTGAGTAAACATGAGTTACAATTGATAACAATGCTAATCTTTTTGTTCCAGATACAAAAAAGGTGGAGTCGCATCTGGGATGAAACAAGTGGAGACAAACACATACAACATTCGCAGACTGCTGCATGTGAAGGGAAATAAGCATGTGGTTGCAGGAGAGGTAAGAATAGCCCCAGGCACAATAAAGAAATTCAACCCCACTATAGCAAGACCAGAGGTGTAAAAACCCCTAAGACATTTTACTACTCATTTATTCACGTCAACAACACACAAAAACCAACTACCCACAATAAGCCTGATTAAAAATCATCAGTCCATATTCATTTTAAACATATGTTAAGCTACTCTGCATGCCATGCATTTATTTGTATTTAAACATCTAAATCACATTTCAAGTTGATGAAGAAAGGAATACTGTAAGCAAAAAAGTAATATTTAAATAATATACCAAATGATTAAAAAAAATAAGATCTTTATAAATACTAATATAATATGCATGCATGTAATAAATTGCTATTAAATAAGGTTTTGAATGCCTGATGTGATTACTCTTAAGGTACCATTTATTAACATTAGTTAACTACAATAGTTGACATTAACTAGGATTAATAAAGTCTTTTTAAGTATTTTTCATTGTTTTCATAATTTTTCATTATTGGGTGAACTACGGTCTTATCTTTAAAGACTAGGGTCTGGTTTCACAGACAGGGCTTAGGTTAAGCCAGGATTAAGGCCACAGTTCAATTAGGACATATTTTATAAACATACCTTAGAAAAAATAACACTGACATAGTTTAATATATGTCATTGCAAGTTTATTTCAGTTAAAACAGGCCAGACAAGCATTTTAGTCTGAGACTAGGTTTAAGCGTTGCCTGTGAAACTGGGGCTATATGTCTTGTCCCAGATTAATATGGATATTGAGCTATTTGTAAACTGATGTTCCCCAAAAAAAGTGTAAATAATGAGGTTCAATTCCTCTGTACGTAGGTGGAAATGAGCTGGAACAGCTTTAATCAAGGTGATGTGTTCCTGCTGGACCTGGGGAGCCTGCTCATTCAGTGGAATGGGCCCAAGAGTAACCGAATGGAGAGGTTAAGGGTAAGCCATTAGAATTGATTTGCAATGCAAAAATACCCCTATTCAGTGACAAAAACACATTCTTGTTGCTAAGGGTGCATATTACAAAATATGCACCATAAGTTCACTAAGGCTTTTGTTTTCATAGGGAATGAACCTAGCTAAGGACATTCGTGATCGAGAGAGGGGTGGTAGAGCACAAGTAACTGTAGTGGAAGGAGATGATGAGAAATCTTCCGAGGAAGCAATGAAATTAATGATTCAGGCACTGGGGGAGAAAAAACACATCAAAGATGCCATTCCAGATAATATTGTGGATGAAAAACTCAAGACTGCCATTAAACTCTTTCAGTGAGTAATAGTTTTAACTACAAATTAAAGCATGTGTTGAAAATGACGTGCTCCAGCTAAAACAAGTATCTTGTGTGAAAAGTATTTCAGATGCTCAGGGTAACCTTGTAGTGCAGGAGGTGGCAGTGAAACCTCTCACACAAGACCTACTGAAAACTGAGGTATGAATAACCATGAGCGCTACCCAAAATAAACATTGCAGTATAAAGCAATTCTGTGTAAAGGCCATGATTATAGCATAGGCTCCCAATGACACCTTTACACACATGTGCATTTCACAGCTGGGAGTCAGCATCAGCTGATCAGCATAATTTCTACGCCTACATAATGGATTCCTGTTAAGATAAGACAGAAGGAATACAGTCATGCTCATGACACAGTTTGATCTGGTCATGCGGATGTGATGCAAATATGACAGAATATTGTATAAAAAAGTCTTCATGAAAATGCTGTTGGCCAACTGCTTCTGTAGTTGAACACAAGTTCAAGATAAAAAGTAAGTTTGATGAGAGAAATGACTTGATTAGGAAATTGTGAAAGCTAAATTAAAGTATGGAGCTGAATAGTTGGCGGAAATAATCTGACAAGAAAGAGAAGTTTGTGACTTTAACTGTAGAAGAAAGTTGTTTTAGATATATTTTGATTAAAGTTAATTAAAAAACTGTTAGCATGCATTCATGAACTGTCAATGAATTGTGCGCCAAGACCATGAACATATATTTAAACTAAATAAAAATCTTGTCTTGAAAATGACAAATTGTTGATTTGAAATGGAGAAGTGGAACCAAAAAAAGGCACCCAGAAAGGAAGCAAGCAAGCTGTATTCATGATAGCTATACAAATGCTCAACGAGTGTGTGATTCTCATTGTGATATAAAAGAGAAATGGCTGTTATTACACTCTTAAAAACAAAAAGACAGTGTCTATAAAAGGACTCACCACTTCTGCACAAACATTACTTAGCTGAAAAAAAAAAAAAGGAGAGAAAACTAAAAACAGCCCCTTTTAAAGGAGGAAAGTATTCCAATTGACATCTGATTCCTGTGACAGGACTGCTATCTGCTGGATCAAGGTGGAATAAAGATCTTTATCTGGAAGGGGAAAAAGGCATCAAAAACTGAAAGAGCAGAATCTCTGAAGAAAGCAGAGGTGAGTCTTACACCAATGAAGCACTAATCAAGGTGTGCTTTTCACAAGGGGCCTCATTCACCAACTGTGTATTTGCAAGTATTTGTGAGTAAAACCCGTGTGAATGAAATCACAATTCATTATCAAATAATTGATCATACAAGGCCTTAAAAGTCAAGTCTTTAAGTTATTATTTCGGAGGACAAAAATGATCTGGTTAGATTCTGGATCAAATAGCATCAGAGCCACTTCTGCAACATAATACTTTTGTATACAATTATCAAAGAATAATGCCCAATATTTCTAAGCAAAGTATATTGCACCAAATTTTAAAGGGATATGCCACCCTAAAATGAAAATTTTGTCATTAATGACTTACCCCATGTCGTGCCAAACCCGTAAAAGCTCTGTTCGTCTTCAGAACACAACTTACTGTAAGATATTTTGGATGAAAACCTGGAGGCTTGAGACTGTCCCATATACTGCCAAGTAAATAGCAGTGTCAAGGTCCAGAAAAGGTATGAAAGTCGTCGTCAGAATACTCCATCTGCCATCAGATGTGCAATCTGGGTTATATGAAGCGACGGGAACACTTTGTGTAAGCGAAGAAAACAAAAATAACGACTTTATTCAATAATTCCTTTGTCAGCGGTCTTCTATGTGTCTCTCCATATCACCATATGCTGCGTATGCTCTTTTGTGTCATCCGCGCCACAAGGATGCACTGTTTTATTTCAAATCAAAGCTAAATACATGTAGAAACAGCACATCCTTGTGGCGTGGATGAGACAGAAGAGCATACACAGCATGCAAAAAGTGTTCCCATCGCATCATATAACCCAGATTGCAGGTCTGATGGCAGATGGAGTATTCTGATGACGACTTTCATTCATTTTCTGGACCTTGACACTGTTATTTACTTGGCAGTCTATGGGACAGTCTCAAGCCTCCAGGTTTTCATCCAAAATATCTTAAATTGTGTTCTGAAGACGAACTAAGCTTTTATGGGTTAGGAACGACATGGGAGTAAGTGATTAATGACAAAATTTAAATTTTGGGGTGGAGTATCCCTTTAATTTAATCACATATCAAATTCTTGCTAAAGAAACACTTCATCATCTCACTTCATGTTTTATTGTTCTAGGCCTACATAAAGGCAAAAGGATATCCTGCATCCACCTATGTAGAGACAGTAAGCGAAGGAGCAGAATCATCCGTGTTCAAGCAACTCTTTCAGAAGTGGACAGACAAGGGACAGACAGCTGGATTGGGCTCCACTCACAGTCCAGGAAAAAATAGGTGAACATGGTTTACTAATGTAAAGAAAGCACTTGTAAAAACAAGAGTCCAGGAGATGGAAAAAAAAAGAATACATCCTAATTTATATAATTGAAAACACACTCATGAACAGTGGCAATGGCAGCCTAAAAATGCCATGCAAGGATTTGAATCAGTGAATCACTTCTTGAATCAGTTCCTTTACATGAACCTTCCGAACAAAATGGTATACTAGATTAGTCAGTCAATCAGTCTTTTGAGTCCAATATATGAGAGAGGACAAGAAGTAAAAGAAAGCTTTTGATTACTGATCTCTTACAGTTTTTTAAGTTTTTTACTGATCTCTTTACAGTCTCTTTGTTTTTTGCGAAAAGTAGTTGTAGTTAAATAAACATTTTTGTTACTTGAAATAAAATAACCTCAAATTAAAATAAAGCTTAATTAAAAGAACATAAAATAATAAATAGTAATATAAAATGAATAATTATAATGACATAAAATCACTTCATTTCAGCTTGTTGCCAAAGCAACATTACTAAAATAACACTAAAACTAAAAATAGACAAAAACACAAATGACTAATACTTTAATATTAAAACAGAAAATCTAAAAAAAAAAAATGTTGTTAATATTCACACACTACTGAAAAATGTTAGTTGCGTTGTTATTTTAGTTGGCATCTTCCCAACACTGCTGAAATACAATGCAAAGATCATCTATAAGAATAAGGAAGCATTCATACAGGATGCGTTCTTGTGTTAAAAACAGCTGTGGTGAAATTCTAATAAAAAACTGACATCCATTGCTCTGTACACAGGACAACAATTAAATAAAAATAGCATCGACAAAACACAAGAATGCATTGTGTATAAATGCCCCCCTTAGAAACCCATGATTCTGACTCTACTATGTTATAATTTCTGCTTTCTGTAGCCAAGGTTGAGCAAGTTAAGTTTGATGCCACCTCAATGCATGCCAGACCTGACTTGGCTGCACAGCAGAAAATGGTGGATGATGGGTCGGGCGAAGCCGAGGTCAGTGAAATGACCTTTGATGAAATGACAATAGCCTTTCATTCATTTCAGTGAAAAATAACTCATTACATAAGTGTGTTCATCCCTCAGGTATGGAGGATAGAGGACAATGAGCTTGCCCCTGTTGAGAGGAAGTGGCTCGGCCACTTCTACGGTGGGGACTGTTACCTCATTCTCTACAAATATGAAGTCAACAGCAAACTACATTACATTCTTTACATGTGGCAAGTAAGTATCTCTTCCATCCTGATTTAATCATTTTACATTGTAATTTAATTCTATACAAAGATTCTTTTAATGTTTTTGAAATAAGTCTTGCTCACCAAGGCTGCATTTATTTGATCAATAATACAGTAAAAATAATACAGTAAAAACAGTTGTGAGATATTATTATATGGTAAAATAACTTATCTATTTTAATATATTTTAAAATTTAATTAATTTCTGTGATTTCAAAGCTGAATTTTCAGCAGCCATTACTCCAGTCTTCAGTGTCACATTGCTTTTATAGTTAAAAATTACAAATATATGATATGAATTTCTTTGAATTTCAAATTTTAATTCCACTTTCTTACATTCAATTTGGAATTCTGCATCCTACAGTTTAAATTCAATTCAAAGTCAGGAATTTAACTGTTATTTAAAAGGCATTCTCAGTTAAATTCTGAATACTGATGGCATTTTAGGGCCGCCATGCAAGCACAGCGGAGCTGACAGCCTCTGCATATCAGGCTGTGATCCTGGACCAGAAGTACAACGGGGAACCAGTGCAGGTCCGCGTTCCTATGGGAAAGGAGCCTATGCACCTAATGGCCATTTTCAAGGGTAAAATGATTGTTTATGAGGTAAGTTTGTCAGCCTGTTCCTCTCTATATAAGCAGCACTTGGTCATTTCATCCGTTATAACCACGGCCAGACTTAGGGCTTTAATTGGGCTGCAGCCCATGGGCCCCGTCTTGTAGGAGGCCCTGCCTTTGCCGGTTTACGTTTTGTTTGATTTGTTCGTAATATGCCAGTCAGAGATTCAGAAATTATTAGCCGCATTTCCACTGCACATGCAAGATCTAAACGTCAATAGCATGTTGTTAACAAGATTAACAAGTTAATAGCATGTTGTTAACATGATTAGCAAATTACTAGCATGTTGTTAACATGATTAGCAAGTTTACTAGTATGTGGCTAGGATGATAAGCATGTTACTGTCATGATTCTAACATGATTAGCATGTTGTTGGATTTATTCTAGCATGTTTAACAAGTTGTTAGCTTTTTTCAAACATGATTAGCAAGTTATAAACATGTTGTTAGCATGATTGGTAAGTTATTAACATGTTGATAGCATGATTAGCAAGTTACTAGCATTTTGTTAGCATGTTTCTAGCATGATTAGCAAGTTACTAGCATTTTGTTAGCATTTTTAGCATGATTAGCAAGTTTCTCGCATGTTATTAGCATGATTAGCCAGTTACTAGCATGTTGCTAGCATGATTCTAGTACGATTAGCATATTATTAGCATGGTTAACAAGTTACTAGCATGTTGTTAGCATGATTAACAAGTTACTAGCATTTTGTTAACATGTATCTATCATGATTAGTCTTTTTTACCATGATTAGCAAGTTACTTGCACGTTTCTAGCATGATTAGCATGTTATTAGCATGTTGTTAGCATGATTAGCAAGTTACAAACATCTTGTTAACATGTTTCTAGCATGATTACCACATTACTAGCATGTTGTAAGCATGTTTTATGTGCTAATCCAGCTAAAACCAGTTGATTCATTAAAAAAAAAAAAAAAAAAAAAAAAAAAAAGCTAAAACCCACAGCTAAGACAGCCTGACCTGCTAAAAAAGTGGCCAAAACCACTTTAAAACCAGCTTGGGAGGCCAGTTTAAGCAGTCAATCAGCTTAGGCTGGTTTTAGCGGTTTTTTCAGTAGTGAGTTGTTAAGCTTTGCTATAACAATAGACAGCTTAAATACACCACAAGTCTTATTGTATAAAAGTTTTCACCCCCTCAATGAACGTCTATGGGATTTTAGGTGGGTTTGATAGTCTGGTTTACAAAAACTGTAAGCCGCATCAGTTATAAAAAAAGATATAGCAACCCGAGGCAGACCAAGTTTAAATAGAATTTCAGTAAGTTGGCTTTTTTAAGCTAACTTACTAAGAACCTGACATAAGAGGACACAGATATGACATACATTTCTTAATATTAATAAGCCAACATCTCTGGCTTTTTTTTTTTTCTCAAAGTTATTTCAGGGTTTTGATCCCTCAACTGAGAGAACACATCCTGTTTATCATATTATAATGAATATTTAATATTACATTTAAACTCTGACTATAGCCTAGACGTGTTGCATATTAATTGTACTATTTATGAACCTCAAAGCATATGTTTGTGTATTTTGTGTTACTCCAAAATGATGTTTGTAGTGTAGGTATAGGGCCCAAACATAACCTCAAGCCCAGGGGCCCCCGCCCCTAAGTCCTGCCCTGGTTATAACAACGGAAACCGAAAACACACAAACACTTCCTGTTTTAAAAATGATTTTGTTTCTGTTCTTTAAAAAACAAAAACTACCGGAAAAAAGTGCAACAGCTTGCCACTGAGGCAGTACCTTCAAAGGTACAACTTTGTTTTTCAGTCACTTCATAGAGGGTTCTAATTAGGAGGATGCATATTAGTACCTTAAAATACTAACATGCACCTTTTAAGAGTAGTTAAGATACAAAGGTGTACTTTTGAGGGTACTGCTTCAGTACCAAGCTAAAATATTTTTTTGCTATAAACATACCTTCATTTAGTTTAATTTGCAAGGACAATTAAAGTTAGCTACAAGAAAAGTGTGAAATGTGTGGCGCCATTTAAAACTATTAAGGTGGGACTGTCAAACAAGAAGCAGTAGGGGTTTATGGTGCCGCTAGTAGTGCAGAAATGACACACTTAACCTTTTAGCCTTGTAGTGCATGCACCCACCTTCTTTGTTTTTGTGACTGGGGATTGAATACAGGAAGGAAGTTCCAGAGAAGGCTCCTCCCATTCTCAGCCGTCAGTAAGACTGTTTCACGTCCATGGAACAAATGAATTCAACACACGTGCCACTGAGGTGCCTCCGCGCTCATCTTCTCTGAACTCCAACGATGTGTTTGTGCTCAGCACAGATAAGTGCTGCTACCTGTGGTATGGCAAGGTTGGTATTTCAAATGCTGACAATATCTGCCATATTTCAGATGATGTTTCTGCATTTTTCTTACCTGTCTGTCCTAACTACTTGCATTAAATATTATTGTGCAGGGCTGCAGTGGAGATGAGAGAGAGATGGCCAAAACGCTGGCTGACATCATCTCTAAGAGGGAGAAGCATGTTATTGCAGAGGGTCAGGAACCAGCTGACTTCTGGGTAAACCTTGGTGGAAAGTCTCAGTATGCCAGCAGCAAAAGGTACAGTAAAACTTGCACACTGTAAAAAAAAAAAACAAACAACAAACAAAAAAAAAAACCTCTGGCTGCCTTGTTGTCTACATAGGGCAGCTACATTCTAATGCCACATCCTAACTCAAATAGTAAATCATAAATATTTTTGAAATGCTGTATATACTGTAAATAATGAATTATACAAATAAAGTGCAACAGTCATGTTCTGGAAGTAAAAATTCCATTAATTTTCTCCATAAGGAAATAGATTTTTAACAAAAACTTATAAACCTAAGACCTGTTGTGAGCTCTGAGGTTGTTAAATGATATATAATATAATATAATATAATATAATATAATATAATATAATATAATATAATATAATATAATATAATATAATATAATATAATATAATATAATATAATATAAATGGTTGTGATGTTGTAATTTACCTCATATCTTGTTGGTTTGGTTCATGGCTTATAGTGCTTTAAAGGGATAGTTCATCAAAGACAAAAAGAGATATTTTTAAGAATGTTAGTAACCAAACCATTGACTTCCATAGTATTTTTTTTCATACTAGGAAAGTCAATGGCTACCAGCAACTGTTTGGTTACCAGCATTCTTCAAAATATCTTATTTTGTGTTCAACAGAAGAAATAGGTTTGTTTTAGGACTATACTATATAGCCCATACGTTTCTTATTTTCTCAGACTTCAGGAAGAGAACTCCAGTATCACACCCCGGTTGTTTGAGTGCTCCAACCAGACGGGTCGCTTTATAGCGACAGAGATTACAAACTTTAACCAAGATGACCTGGATGAGGATGACGTGATGTTGCTGGACATCTGGGATCAGGTGAATGTCGGGGTGGTTTTCTCTCATCGCAATTGTTCATATTCTTTCTGGACCACCAGAAATCACAGCATAGATATGTTCTGTCAGGTGTACCTGTGGATCGGCAAAGGTGCCAATGACAAGGAGAAGAATGAAGCAGTGGTTACAGCACAGGAATATCTGAAGTCCCATCCTGCAGGCCGTGACCTGGATACGCCTATCCTAGTGGTGAAGCAAGGGTTTGAGCCGCCCACTTTTACAGGCTGGTTCCATGCCTGGGACCCACAAAAGTGGAGTGTAAGTAGATGACATGGGTTTACCTTCTTTCAGCATGACAACTTCACAAGCATACGGCACAGGCGATAAATATTTTTTTATTCTCTTTCAGGGTGGGAAATCCTATGAGCAGCTTAAAGCAGAGCTTGGAGATGCAACTGATCTCATCAAAATTACTGTGGTAGGTTATTCATTCTTCAAATGGTAGCATGTCACTAGCAATGTCAAGGTCATGGGTTCAGTTGCATGAACTGAGAAAATGTATAGTACAACTTGAATGCTCTTTAAGTTTTGGGGCAAAAAGCAGCTTCTAAATACATAATGTTCAGTAACAAGTGAAAGTGAAAATGGCTTAACAACTTGTACACAGGATCTTACCCAACCAACCTCAAACCAAACAACTCAAGTAGCTCAACTCAAAGGGGGTAATCTACCCCTTCCTGTCACACAAACCTTTCCTCCAGAGAAGCTGGTGAACATTCAGACAGAAGACCTGCCTGATGGAGTCGACGCCACAAGAAAAGAAGTAAACTCCTGATCTTCGTACACAAATCCAACATACACAATGCAAAATGCAGTGAAACATTCCTTAAAACAATTACATTTGTAACATTTTATTTCAAACTAAATGACTAAACACACTATAAATATATTTTCTTTTTGGAGAATCACAAAGCCTAAATACATATAGAATTTATTTATATTTAAATTTATATTTGTGTAATTTTTCTAATTTACATACATAGTCATATCACAATTAAAAAAAATCTTAATAGCACACTTTAATTTCCTTTTTGGGGTCAAATGTGACCTGAACATATTTTTTGTGACATTTATCTATTGTTAAAACTAACACACACCTCTATCATCTATGCAGGACTATCTCTCAAACGATGACTTTAACCTGATCATGGGGATTTCTCGGATGGATTTCTATGCCCTGCCGTCCTGGAAGCAGCTGAATCTGAAGAAAGAAAAGGGCCTGTTTTAGGATGGGCACAAATACATCCCTGTTCTACGAAACAGACCTCTCATGCTAAACTGTACGAATGCTAGTAGTGGTGCGATGCAAAAACACTACAGTCAGGATCATTTCCATTTTTAGATTTACACGTTTTCATGTTTAATTACTTTATTTAAATGTATTGTTTAGCAAATGCAAATTGATTTATTTGAAATTGCCATATGTTATAAAGCAGAATTAATTACTTTAAAAGTATCATTTTTGAACAGAATATATGGACAATATGGGAAAATGAGGATTGCAGATCTGTCTTTTTTACACAGGATTTTGTATTAAAGCTGCATGGTAAACTTCCAACATAATCTTTTCTTAATGCACCTCAAGGGGAAACCTTCAAGCACTGACTAAAAAGTGGCTTAAGCGCTACAATAAATTTTAATATTTTTCAACTAAGATAAAAGTTTTTGTTTGTTTGTTTGTTTGTAAGGTTAATAAGTATTAATTATAAAAGATACTCCTGTATACTGTCTAATGTGTAATTTCCATTGGTATTAATCATTTACTGCATAAGAGGCACACCACCTGTCTAATGGAAAAGTCAATAAACAGGAAAAGACTCATTGTAATGGAAAATCTTTTGTTTCCTCTTTGCTAATGCAAATATTATACATTAACTTATGCACAAATTTAATATTGCACTGTAACGCTTTTTTGTGACCCTAAGCAAAGCATTTGCATCTCAGTCTAACAAAACAGTAACGTTATACGTGTTACAAAAACGTTTTTATTTAAATAGCATAGAGACCAAAGTTTGAGAGTGATAGTCAAATAAGGACAGCCTAGTTACTTAGGAAAGCTATCAGATGTTTAAGTCATGTGTAGTGTACCACCATCCCAGCTGGGAGGAGAAAAAGCCCTTTAAAGCAGTCTAGGCTAGTTTGCTGGTCTCCAAAATTTCTGTAAAAGCAGCAAACTACACCAACCTGACTGGCCTGTGAGACTAGCTACATTTAGGCTTGTTTAAGCTGATTTTAGTCTGGGAGGTGACAAACTTGAAAAGCCTTTGAAAAACAGACAGTCAATTTAAAGAGGTGGAATTAGCCACCTTGATGAACTAAATATATGAATATGTCTAATCGGGGGCCATAAATAATTATATTACAACTAGATCCTAGTGAACTAGCAAATTACAGACCCATTTTAAATCTTCCGTTTATGTCTAAAATTTTAGAAAAAGTTGTGTCTGCTCAACTGTGCTCCTTCCTGCAAAAAAATGATCTCTATGAAGAATTTCATCATAGCACAGAAACTGCAATTGTTAAAATTACAAATGACTTGCTTCTTGCATCAGACCAAGGCTGCATCTCTTTGCTAGTTTTATTTGATCTTAGTGCTGCGTTCAACATTATAGATCATGACATACTCATAGATAGATTACAAAACTATACAGGTATCCAAGGGCAGGCTTTAAGATGGTTTAGATCCTACCTGTCCGAACGCTACCACTTTGTTTATTTAAATGGGGAGTCATCTCATTTATCACCAGTAAAATATGGAGTGCCACAAGGATCTGTCCTAGGTCCTCTGCTATTTTCAATATACATGTTGCCCCTTGGTAATATCATTAGAAAATACGGGATTAGTTTTCCACTGTTATGCTGATGATACTCAACTATATATCTCAACAAGACCAGGTGAAACTTCTAAATTATCTAAGCTAACTGAGTGAGTTAAAAATGTAAAAGATTGGATGACCAATATTTTTCTCCTATTAAATTCAGATAAGACAGAGATATTACTTATTGGACCAGAAAACATTACACAGAATCTCGTAGATTCCAATTTGCAACTAGATGGATGTACTGTTACTTCCTCTACTGTAAAAAATCTGGGTGTTATATTAGACAGCAACTTGGCTTTTGAAAATCATATTTCCCATGTTACAAAAACAGCATTCTTCCATCTTAGAAACATTGCCAAGCTACGAAACATGTTATCTGTTCCTGATGCAGAAAAGCTAGTTCATGCATTCATGACCTCTAGACTGGACTGTTGTAATGCACTTCTAGGTGGTTGTCCTGCATCCTCAATAAACAAGCTACAGGTAGTCCAAAATGCAGCGGCTAGAGTCCTTACCAGGTCAAGAAAATATGATCATATTGCCCCAATTTTACAGTCTCTGCACTGGCTACCTATTAAGTCCCGTATCAGTTACAAAATATTATTACTTACTTATAAGGCCCTTAATGGCTTAGCTCCTGCGTACCTAACTAGTCTTCTATCACGCTACAATCCATCACGCTCCCTAAGGTCACAAAATGCTGGACTTTTGATAGTACCTAGGACAGCAAAGTCCACTAAAGGAGGTAGAGCTTTTTCGCATTTGGCTCTCAAACTCTGGAATAGCCTTCCTGATAATGTTCGGGGTTCAAACATACTTCCTCTGTTTAAATCTAGATTAAAAACACACCTTTTTGGCCAAGCATTCAAATAATGCATCTCATAATTTTGCACTGCAGTTATATCTGATCAATGGCGCATTATTATTCTTTAGCTTGGGTTAAACTAATTAATTTTACTTGGCTGGAACAGTAGCTACGCTAATTATGTCTCTATTTGTTTCTCTGTTTTGCCACGGGATGTAACTAGGATTTACACAAGCTCCAGTCTGGATCCAGAACACCTGAGAAGAGATGATGCCTACCCCTCAGAGGACCTCAGATGATGCTAACCCAGAGACAACATACAGAACTACCACATTTTGCTCTAAGTTTGATTGCATAATTGCTGTTAATAGTGTTAATCGTCTGTTTTTTTACATCTTTTAATGATTTTTCGGAACATTTCTGCCGTATACACATAAACTGACAGTCACCACTGATAAGATAATACTAAATATTGTAGAAACTTACTTTTCTGTAAAGTTGCTTTGCAATGATTTGTATCATAAAAAGCGCTATACAAATAAACTTGAATTGAATTGAATTGAATTGAAATATATACGTGAGAAACAGTGCAAACACAAGCTTTTTGTGGTGGTTGTAATGGCTGCAGCAAACTTCAGATGGCGTTCATGAGGTAAATACAGACGGTGTGTATTTTCCTGTTTTGTGGCGTCCTGCGTGTTTGGTGTGTTATTTTCGTTTAATTAGTCGTTTTCGTTGGTTTTTCTGTTTGGAGATGTTATAGTTGTTTAGAGGTTTTCGAAGTATATAAAACTTTTATAAACGGTTCATGCAATTAGGGCGAAATCACTTTTACCTCAGGACGCACAGGTGACCAAAAAGTATAACTTTAGTTTACTAGCGCCATCTAACGCCATCAGTACGTAATTCACTAAAAATATTTTCGTTGTTATCTGTATTTTATCCCCAAATAATAATAATAATAATAATAATAATAAATATTATGCTTGCTAAAAAGTATTTTATTTTCAAGTGTCTTTTAAAGGGCTTACGTTTAGAATTTTCCATTAAAAAGAAGTTTCCTGTGGCAGATTTGCATGTGTGTAAATCTCAAACAGGTACTCCATAATTTTTCCATTCATAAAAACTTTACCACTACTGAAATTAACAGCACAGCGAATGTACATATTACATAAAAACAAGATAGAAAAGTATGAATATTATTTTATACGTGTATTTTATCTATTTATTTTGTTAGTTTTGAATATTATTTTATACGTGTATTTTATTTATTTATTTAGTTATTTAGTAAGTTAGTTGTTTGGTTTGGGGGGTAGGACCAAGTGTCATTAAAAAATAAAAATCTATTTCGTTTATTTTTTTATTTTTTTATTTTTAATTGTTAACAGACATTTATTTTGAAGTTCAGATTTGCAAAAAAATAAAAATTACTGTCGCTGTCTTCACACTCATTATATTGAGGTAGAAGTATAAAAAAATACCGTGTGTTAAATCGTTTGATCATCCTGCAATCTTAAAAGTGCGAACGAGAGAACGTCATGCTGCGTAGGCTACTATAGAATGTAAATCTTCATCTGCCATTGGATGTCCCATGATCGCCTGATTATGTAAATAATGATATATTGTATGGACTACAAAGGTCAGGCTTTACAGGTTTCTAAGCACAGGTACATAAGGAGCCTCTTTCAGAGCATAGTGCACTACTCTCTTATCACCTGTGTAAGTTTTTATGTGAGAGTTGTTTCAACAAAGCAGCGAGAATGAGCTCTTGTACTGGACCACAAGATGCCAAAGTTGTAATCGTAGGTTCAGGTTTTGCAGGGTTGGCCGCTGCAGCTACGCTGGTGAAGGCAGGATTTGAACATGTCCTGGTTCTTGAGGCGAAGGAAAGAATTGGAGGTCGAGTGCACACCACTAAGCCCTTCACAGAGAACGTCATTGAAGTTGGAGCGAACTGGATCCATGGACAGAAAGGAAACCCCCTGTTCAAGATTGCGAAAGAGGAGAACCTGCTATCCGAGGGACCCTCTGCGTCCAAAAACATGTGCCTGCCCCGTTCTGTAACCCCCCGAGATTACTTTTTCAAAGAAGATGGGAAGCAGGTCGCCAAAACGGCTGTAGATCAGGTATGTTTGCACTTCAGCAAGCTCACCGACAAAGCTTTTGATGATGAACTTGAGCGCAAGCACAGGAAACTAACTCTTGGTGCTTATCTGGATGACGCCTTTGGTGAATTTCCTCTAGCGGCGACAGAAGACGGCCAGCAAGTTTTTGAGTGGTGCAAGAGGACTGAATGCACAGACGAGGCTTGCTCTAGCCTCTACGAGGTGTCTGCATCCCAAATTAGCAATTACACTGCTTTAGAGGGAGGGTTTTTTAACACTTTGGGACCCGGTGGCTATCGAGCAGTCTTAGATGTTCTCCTGAAAGATCTACCTTCAGGAACCATCCAGTGTAGTGCACCTGTCAAGAGCATCCGATGGGACTTGATCCGAAAAGGCCATTGTGAAGAGCAAAGGTATCCTGTTCAGGTCGTTTGTGACAATGGACAGAGCTTTGAGGCAGACCATGTGATTATCACCGTTTCTCTGGGGGTCCTCAAAGACAAAGCCACGGCAATGTTCGATCCACCCTTACCGAAAAAAAAGCTGTCTGCAATTGAGAACCTTGGCTTCGGGGTAGTGGACAAAATCTTCTTGTTTTTTGAGAAGAGTTTCTGGCCCGATGACTGTGCCGGGGTTCAGATGGTGTGGAAAGAGGGGCCTGAAGATAAAGATGTTTATGAGTCTCTGTCTGAAGGAGACGCCTGGAAAAAGTCGTGGTTTAAGAAGATCACCGGTTTTGATACAGTGGCCCGTCATCCAACAGCTCTGTGTGGCTGGATCACAGGGAGGGAAGCACTGTATATGGAGAATCTCCAGGACAGTGAAATAGGAGATATCTGCGTGAGGTATGGAAACATATGATGAAATTTAGTCACATATTGCTGTTTAATAGACTCGCCAATTAATTAGCAATATTTGGCCATACACACACAGTTGCAATCAAAATTATTCATCCCCCTTGACCTGCAAGGCATTATATATAATAATGTGAACACCCATTATCCCATTATTATAGGGGTTAATATATTTAGAGTAGACTACAGTGTAAAAACAAACATTGTGATTATCAATATTATAATAATATTATGTTATCAAGCCACTGTGGGCAGTTTTGCAAAGAAGAGTGAGATGCATGTGTTGGCCGAAATATATGGTTATAGGCAAATTGCAGTAATAATGCTGACAAACTCTGTTCTTGTCTTTAAAGGTTGCTCAGGTCTTTCACAGGCTGGTCAGTGCCAGAGGTCTCAAAGACGCTGGTCTCCAGATGGGGCTCTGATTCTCACGTCCAGGGCTCCTACACATTTATTCCTGAAGGTGTTGATGGAGTGAAAGCACACAAGGCATTAGCATCACCTCTTCCTCCTAAAGATAAATGCAGAGGGAGGAAGGTAATAACCTCCTAATAACTAGTTTAATTGTTTGAATATTTATATGCATTTAATTTTGATCTATATAGTACAAAATGGAATCTTTTGTAGAATTGGATATCTATTTTGTTATTCATTAACTGATGATTATTACAAACAAACTGCTATGTATTAGCCAGTGTTATTTTACTATTATTTATTATATATTATTGTATTTATTAATATTTATAGTTTTTATTTATTAGTTTTTTATTTAATATTTTATTTTATATTTGTATATATTCTATTTAGATTCATTTTTTTTATTATATAAGTTTAAGTTTTAGTAATTTTAGTACTTCAACTAATTTTATAACAGTTAGCTGCCAAGGCAACATTTCTAAAAGTTTGTCTTTTAACTTTTATATTTTATTTCAGTTTTTTTTTATCATTTTATTTTTTACAATAACAACACTGATATCCACATATCCTGATGTAAATTGCCATAGTGTAAAAGATAATCAGCAGATTGCATTTGACAAAATCAAGCAGTGATGAGGTTAATAACTAAATGATTTTCTGTCTCTTTGTTTTTGGCACCTTCAGCTGTTGTTTGCTGGTGAAGCTACACATGTGAACTTCTACACCACGACCCACGGAGCATATCTCACAGGGGTCAGAGAAGCAGAAAGACTCATGAGCTATTACGCTGATTGAGCATACAGTCCCAATGAGAGAACAACCTATACTTTGGTTTCATTACGTTTTATGAATGTGTAACATTTTATAGACCTCCTCTCACACCTACAGACTTACACAAGTTTGGTGTTTAAACGACCTAAAGGTTGTTTCCAGCTGCCTGCCAAACATCATTAACTGTGAGTGTTTACATCCAGCTGGTCACGGTACCATGCATATCTCTGTCCTGTTAATTGTTAAACATAACTGTGATGTACGTGTAGTACTGATGGAGAAATACTCTTTCTCAATCTCAAAGAAAATGAAAGATGATTGCATTCATTGAAGTAAATGAATTAAATGAAGTAAACAGGTAGATCTTAATCTGTGATATGCCTACAATGCCCACAGCTACTATGCAGCATGACCTATGACCATTTAAAATTGATCAACATAAAATGTAAAGAACATTTGATTTTGTTCACAGTTGTATGCAGTGACAGTGCCTTGATTTAAATGAATTGTTTATCCAGGAATATCTATATTTGATCATTTATATGAATAAACTACTGCAAATCAAACGAGTGGACATTCTTTTTCATTCCTTATTATTACTGTTTTCCTTATTTATTAGTATTTAGAATAATAAAAAGTCATCAAAACTATAAAAATAGCATGTATGGGGATTGGGGAGTATGCAATCACCAATGAAAATGAAAAAATTAAAGTTCTCTTATATTTGAGCTTCTTTGTCATATTAGATGACTTGTTAATTGCATTTAATAGATTGCACTTTCAATAAAACATTCGCAACTGGTTTGTCAAATGTGTTTAAGCTCAGTTTTCATTGCATTTACACGGTTCACACCAGAAGGCGTCACCAGTGGCGCTTCGAAACAGAATCATTTTGCAAAGCAAAAAGTAGTTATATTTAACACTTTTATTTTGAAAAATCACGTACTTCCGGGAGTTGAATGTTCTCTCGGTCGCTTGCTTCACGCTGCTGCAGACACACACCGGTGATTCAGAAGCTCAAGCATTAGATGAGGACTGGAAAGTAAGAAAGAATATTTAAAAATAGGTGAGACATTATACACACTGTCTCGTAATAAATGTTCTAATGTTACTTACATTTATCTCTGCGATTCGCTTGTGGACTTCGAGCAAAAGTTTATGACTGGAATGCAATATTAGTCGAATAACCCAACAGTTTGTGATCTGCAATCTCACATTTAACGTTCACTACCAAACGAAAATGGATTAAAATCATTAAGGTTTGGATCCAAATGTACACTGAGCTGTTTTAGTAAACCGACGAGTCTCGTATTAGTTCACCCCGAGCTGATCTCATTACACACAACTACTAAAACTGTTCAGACATCATCAGGGCAACTTGCGAAGAAGATATTATACATGTTATCTGTGTTTTATATAATTGTGCATATGAGAACTAAGCACGTGTATTGTAACGTTACATATAAAATACGTTTAAGTTGTTAAACGTCCACGTAATTGAGCTGCCTTTATGCTATATATATATATATATATATATTAGTATGAGCTATTTATGAATATGATGATAATAGAGTGATGTTAATTTGATCAGAGATGGCCTGAGAAAGTCGCTCCGCCCTCTGTAAACATCTACGTGTTCATTTCCAATAGCACCAGAGTTGAGCTCTCTTCCCTTTCTTTTTCACTCTCTTGTCATCACTCACAAGGTGTTTCCATTGATCATCACACTCCTGTGAGCAGTTCTCCAACCTCGGATCGCTCAAGACCTGCACCAGCACCAGCCTTCGACGATGGAGATGTCCCAGAATCACCGGAGAACCTCTAGGACATCGTTTCTGTTTGCTTTCATCGCAGCATGGCTTTTCCTAACCATTTCCTCTGATGAAGATTACTACAAGCTGCTAGGCATTTCAAAAGAGGCCGGCACTCGTGAGATCCGGCAGGCTTTCAAAAAGCTTGCTCTCACAATGCATCCGGATAAAAACCCAGTGAGTAGCTTCATGATGGCGCAGCAGCCAGACGTATGCGTGTTCCTTCATTTGTGACACTCTGAGCACGCTTCCATTGTCTCTTTAGAATGACGCGACGGCCCACGAGAAGTTCTTGAAGATCAATCGGGCCTACGAGGTGTTGAAGGACGAGGACTTGAGGAAGAAATACGACAAGTATGGAGAGAAGGGCCTGCAGGATGAACAGCAAGGAGGAAGATATGAAAGCTGGAACTATTACAGATATGATTTTGGTAATTCGGTTCTCTGTGTCATGTTCTGTGTAACAATACAACACTAAATAAACAGGAAGATGTGTGGTGCTTATCTTTATACTGGAGGAAAACCATGCAATGGTGTTTTTCAGGAATTTATGACGAGGATGCAGAGATTACTACACTAGACCGAGGGGACTTTGGTAGGTGATGATCTTAAATCACCCAGATTATGCACTTATACTGGATCTGTAGACAAACAGAAAAAGCATTTTGAATGTTGGATTGAATCTCACAAAATCATGTTCAGGTCGTATTATACCCCAAAATCAAAAGACAAAAAAGTTAAACTTTGCATAAAGTCATTTTTATTTTTTCATTGTGAGCACATTTTCCCCTAAATTTTATAAAGTAATAGCGCTTTATAAATATTTCTATAATAATTATAATAATAATTAAAATAATTTTGTAATAGTTTTTTTGTAATATATATTTACACACACATATATACATATATATATATATATACATATGCATATGCATATATACATATATATTACATGGCTTTAATTAGTTAGCGAGACTAATTAATTATTACTGTATGAGAATTGGAGGGGAAAATGTGCTTTATATTACTAAAAAAAAGAATTTTATTTATTTAGTTTTTTTTTTTTTTTACATTTGGTGTGAAAATATGAAGTCAGGTGTCTTTAAACCCACCAATCACCTCTTCTTAGCTGATCTGGTAGTATTCAAATAGAGCCCTAACTTGTTTTGGGTTTTTTTTTTCCAGTGGTGGAGTGTTGTGACACCAGTTTTGTCTTTTTCCACAGATGCAGCTGTAAATTCTGGCGAGGTCTGGTTTGTGAATTTCTATTTCCCACGCTGCTCGCACTGCCACGATCTTGCCCCCACGGTGCGTAACTCTGTTTTCTCCTTCTCTTAGTCACTTCCTCTTCGCACATGCTAGGATTGTTAAAGTTTCTGTAGGTTATATGACTGACGTGTGATGCACCCCATAGTGGCGGGAGTTTGCTAAGGAAATGGACGGCGTGATTCGGATCGGTGCTGTGAACTGCGGTGATAATGGCATGTTGTGCCGTAGTAAAGGCATCAACAGCTACCCCAGCCTCTATGTGTTCAGAGCGGGAATGGTGAGAGCATTCTGCTTTTATCAGCATATAATACATAGGCCTGGTTTCATAGACAGGGCTTAGCCTAAACCAGGATTAAGCCATAGTTCAATTAGGACATTTAAGTAATTTTTATAAACATGCCTTAGAAAAATGCATTACTGGTGTTCATCTTAAGACAAAACAAAGGCACTGGCATGTTTTAGGATCAGTCAGTGCAAGTTTATTTCAGTTGAAACAGCTCAGATTTGCATTTTAGTCTAGGACTAGGCTGAAGCCTTGTCTGTGAAACCAGGGGTAATGTATGTTTAATGTCTGTAGACATCCTAAAATCTAAATATAATTGTGCCAACAGAAGCCAGAGAAATACTATGGCGACAGAACAAAATCAAGCCTCACCACGTTTGCAATGCAGTTTGTGAAGAGCAAAGTGACAGAACTATGGCAAGGTATTTAATTTTAGTATGACCATTTACATTTCATTTTCTTTAAATCTAGAAATTAAAACATTTTTCTGAGTTTATGCTGTCATTAAAGCAAAAGGTAGCTGTACTAAATAATAAATTAATTCTAATGTTTCAGTCCAATTTTTCACTTAAATTGTTAAATTGAAAAAAGGTGTATTTATTAAGGGAAATACTTGTCTGTGCCTACTTTTTCCTTTTTCTGTTGTTTGGTGTAACGATAACATTTTAGATTCTTCTGTAACATTAGTGCTGTCAAATTAATTATTCGCAATTAATTGCATCCAAAATAAAAGTTTGTGTTTACATAATATGTGTGTGTACTGTGTATATTATTATTATTATATTTAAATATACACACATACATGTATATATTTAAGAAATATAAGTAATATATATTTGTATTTATAAATAATAAGTAATATATAAATATGAATTCTATATAGATATATATATTTCTTAAATATGTTATTAATTGTAAAATTAATTCTTATATATATTTATTTATTTTTTTGCATTTTGTCATTTTTTTCATTAAAGTTTAAGCATTATTTTAATAAAAGTTTAAGTAATGCAAAAAAAATCTATTTTTGTAAAATTTATACGAAGTATTAATGTTATAAGTATTTTCTATTGTACTGCCTTTGATTTATGTTGAAAACTGTATGTAAAATGAATGTTAATTTTCAGGGAACGTTTTCAGCGAGATTGATCGGGCGTTTGCAGAAAGAATCGGCTGGTTGATAAATTTCTGCACAGACACTGGGGGTGAGACATCTTCTAAAGCTTAATGTTAGAAATGCAAAACCCACAATCACTCTTGCTTTATCCTTTAAGCCTTTTTCCCCCCCCTTTTTTTTTTACAGATTGTCTGGAATCTCAGACAAGGCGGAAGCTTGCTGGAATGTTGGTAAGCATTAAGCTGATCATGTTTCACCAAATTCAATTCCAGTGTCACGTGTCTTAAACAAAGAATTTAATAACAGATGTTATTGTCTTGTGAGCATGAATGAACATTGTAACCTCCCCTTCCCTTGTTTCTCTCTACAGGACGGTCTGGTCAATGTAGGGTGGATGGATTGCTCCAAACAGGCAGATCTGTGTGACAGCTTTGAGATCACCACTAGCACTACTGCCGTCTTTCCCCCTGGCAGCTCTCTCGCTCAGAAAGGCAGTGTATTGGTGGGGATCTTATTTTTAAATATGCATCCTGTCCAATTGTAGTAGTTCTTGAAGAAATAGTTCACCCAAAAATAAACATTTGCTGAAAATGTACAGTACTAACCTTTAGGTCATCCTAGATGTAAAGGAGTTTGTTTCTTAATTGCAACAGATTTGGAGAAATTTAGCATCACATCACTTGCCCACCAATGGATCCTCTGCAGTGAATGGGTGCCGTCAGAATGAGAGTCCAAACAGCTGATAAAAACAAGCGAAAAGCTGTGTGGTCGGCTAGTGGCTTACGGCTAGTATACAAGTCCTCTATCCATAATATTGCTTCCTCCAGTGAAAAAGTTGTCTTATTTGAATCAGGTGAGAAATATGCACAAATCAAACACTGTTTACAAGCAAAATCAGCTGTTTGGACTCAATCTGTCACCCATTCACTGCAGAGGATCCATTGGTGAGCAAGTGATGTAATGCTAATTTTCTCCATATTTGTTCTGATGAAGAAACAAACCCATCCTCAGGGTGGGTATATTCCCAGCAAATTTAATTTTTGGGGTGAGCTATTCTTTTAATTGTCCCAATCTCATGCACTGGTTTTCACTTTAATTTGATGAACCTTGCAGTTTATCCAGAGTTTGGATACTAAAGAAATATATGCACAAGTGTTGCAGCATCTGCCTGACCTGGAGATTCTTACAAAGAGCAGCTTTGAGGTAAGACTCCAAGTGACTTTATCATGAACATCATATGTTTGCCCTTGTTCTGTACCACACCCAGCACTACCTGCAGTACCACTGTTTACACAGTAACTGACATGCTGGATAAAATATGATAACGTGGCATAAAATGTCATTAAAGACATCCTTCTTATTTTTAATGATGTATGTTTTTTTTTCTGACTTTGTCATTTCAGCATAAATTGGCTCATCACCGATGGCTCATCAGTTTCTCCTTTGGACATAATGATTTGGCATCACATGAATATAAAAAACTCAAAGCTCTTCTGAAGGACTCTCACATACAGGTGCTTGATTATATTATATTACTATATTATTATAAATAGTTCATATGACTTATGAAATTCTAAGTGTTTTGAAGCTGTAAGTTTTCGTATGGCTTCAGACAACTTTTGGAAGGTAGGACTGCTTTACAGTACTTTTATGATGCTTTTGCCTATTTTTTTTGAGGCCAACATGAGATCAAGTAAAACAACAGAACTTTTGCTTTATAATATTGTTTTACACAGTAGGCAGGTCATATAACTTCTGGTATATGGTGCTGTTGTGTTAGATTAATTGCGTTTATTTGTTTGCACAGGTGGGGAAGGTGGACTGTATCACAGATTCAGAGCTGTGTGCTTCTTTATATATACAGAAGCCCTGTGTGGCGGTTTTTAAAGGAGTTGGAATTCATGATTTTGAGATTCACCATGGTGAGTCTGGGAGAGCTTTAGTAAGACTAAATATTCTGCATTTAAATAACAAAACAAGTGCTTTTTAACCATCTGCATGAATATCTTGAACTAAATATGTTAATGCTTATTTATACTTCCAAACAAGCATAAGAACAATTTGTGCTGTCAAAAAAATTATTGCATATGAAGAGGAAAATCATACATGCTACCATTCAAAAGTTTGGGGTTGGTAAGATTTTTTGTCTTTCCTGTTCAAGAAGGCTGCATTTATTTGATCAAAAATGCAATAAAAACAGTAATATTAAAAAAAAGTATTACAATTTAAAATAACTGTTTTCTATTTTAATACATTAATTTATTCCTGTGATCAAAGCTGAATTTTCAGCATCATTACTGCAGTCTTCAGTGTCACATGATCCTTCAGAAATTATTCTAATATGCTGAATTACTGCTCAAGAAACATTTCTTCTTCTTATCAATGTTGAAAACAGTTGTGCTGCTTAATATTTTTATAGAAGCTGTGATAAATTTTTTTTTAGAAAGTTCAAAATAGAATTGTTTGTTACGTTATAAATGTCTTCACCATCACTTTTGATCAATTTAATGCATCCTTTCTGAATAAATGTCTTTCTGACCCCAGACTGTAGTGTAGTAAGTAAAGGTCAAGTGTGGTTGACCCTCACACCCTGAATGGCTAAAAAATGGCTTTTAAAGTTCTCCACTGCAGGAAACCAGCATCAGAGGGTTAAAATACACTTTGGATCAGCCAGTTACACTACAACCTGTAAACTTTGCATCTAAATTGATGAAATTTAGTTTGGTATTGGTCTAAGTTCTGATGCCAGTTACTCTGTGTTAAATCTCCAGGTAAGGACGTCCTGTACAATGTTGCAGCCTTTGCAAAAGAGAGTGTGAATGCCCATGTCACCACACTGAGGCCTGAGAACTTCCCTAGCCATGAGAAAGAGCCCTGGCTGGTTGATTTCTTTGCTCCTGTGAGTTGTTACATCTAAACTTCTCTGTTAAACCTCTGTTGAAGCCTCTGTTTGAACACTAATGATTATCTGCTTAGCACATACTTACATTGCCATGGTAACTTCCTGCCGATGGTTGATTCATCAGGCTGAGAAGGGTAAGAAATGATCTGCGGAGGCAAGCACTGTGAAATTACTGAAATTCATTTTCATTTGCATCCGTGTTCAAAATTTGGTTTCATTAAAAGTCATTATGGGTAATTATTCTGTTCTACAGTGGTGTCCACCATGCCGAGCTCTTCTCCCTGAGCTGAGAAAAGCCTCCATCCAGCTCTTTGGACAGCTGAAGTTTGGGACTCTGGACTGTACCGTGCACGAGACGCTCTGCAATATGGTACTGAGATATTCACCCTCGTTCAAATGTTGCAGAATTGACAGTTGATTGGCCATGATGACTCACATTTGAAGCTGATGGCATCATGTGCTCTGCATCTCTAGAGTTTTAATGTGGTTTTCTGTTGAGTGTGTTCTTAATAGGGATTCAGATCCTCGTTAGCTTCCTGTCTTAATTACCAGATCTGTTAATAGAACCCTCGTAAAACCACAGGAAGCCACAGCATCTGACTAGTATCTTACATTCTCTTCATATAGCTTAAAAGTGGTGTCATTTCTGCACCACTAACAGCAAAATGAACATAATAACTGATGTTTATAATAATGATTGTAACAGTAAAATAATTATTACTATTATTGATAATGATTATGGTAATAATCTATATTATTAAAATAATTGATTATTTTTACTGTTATAGTAATTATATGTAACAGTGTACAGATCTGTTTACAGAAGCATCGTAATCTTATGCAACAGGAAACCATAGCATTTGTGGTTATTACTTTCTCTTCATATTCTCTTAAAGGTGAAGTGTGTCATTTCTGCAGCACTAAATACTTAATAATAATTGTTTTTATAATATAATGATTATAATAATAAGAATTATAATTAGTTTATCAATTAATTAAATAATGTAATAATAATAAATTATTAGTAATTATTATTGTCTTTATCATGATTAATTCACCAATTCATCATATTGTTAAAATTTTCATATTTATTATTATTATTAGCAATACTTATGTTAACTGTGTAAGGATCTGTTTACAGAAGTATCATAAAAGCTTCTGAACCTTTGCAACATAGCAAACCATAGCATTTGACTTGTGTGTTTACTTATGTGCTACGAGTAAAGCGTGCCATTTCTGCAGCAAAACTAATAATAATAATAATCTTGCATTATACTGACAAAGAGATCCTGCCTCACACTGCCTTTGACTGTTTATATTTAACTTAGCATTATTTTAGACTTTTTGATTCGACATAAATAAGCAGATTTTACCCGAGTGTGAATGTTCAGGTGAGAGCTGCTTCTCATCTCTTGCGTCTTTCCCTTCTTCAGCACAACATTCATGCATATCCAACAACTGTAATCTTCAACAAGTCCAGCATCCATGAGTATGAAGGCCATCACTCTGCAGACGGCATCCTGGAGTTTATAGAGGTGAGGCACAGATTAGTTACATTCATTCATACCCTCATTCATAATCCACACAGTATACGCACATTATCTGTTATAAGATGATTGTGTGTTCTGCAGGACCTGGTGAACCCTGTGGTGGTGACTTTGACCCCAGAGTCATTCCAGGAGCTGGTGAAGAGACGCAAGTCTTCAGAGACGTGGATGGTGGATTTCTACGCTCCGTGGTGTGGCCCCTGCCAGGCTCTGCTGCCAGAGTGGAGGAGAATGGCACGGGTATCTGCTCTCATATATTCAACTGACACTCCATCTCAGTGTTTAAGTTTCACCTTTCTTCCTTGTTATTACAGCTTTAACTTGTTATAACTGGCTGTCGACAAATGTTTGATTTAATAATGATGTGTGATTCCTTGTGCACTTTAAATTCAATTACTTTTCAATTCCTAATTTTGCAAAATCTAGAAATGCCGTGAAACAAATTACATTTGAGAAACTGTGCATGTAACAAAGTGCAATGAAAAAAAGCTCAAAATCTAAAAGATCATCATTCATACAAAGGTTAAACCGTTTTAAATTCCGAATATTCAAATGAAATACAGCTTTAATACCACTAACTATAATATTAGTCATTATTATTATAGTTATTGAATATATTCTATATTGATTATATATATATATATATACATACATATATATATACACATATATATAAATTAATATATATATATTTGTGTGTGTGTGTGTATGTATATATATATATATATATATATATATATATATATATATATATATATATATATATATGTATATTATATATATATATATGTATATGTGTGTATGTATGTAATTACATAATTAGATTTTTTTTTTTTATTATTATGATTTGGATAAAATCTCATAGTATGCTCACATTCAATATACAGTTCATATACAGTTTTTATTCTTATTTCAGCTTTAGTTTATTTTAGTACATTGGCACTATAATAACAATAATAACCCTGTTACTCATCATTTTAAATATGCAATATTTGTTTTGCAAAGCCTTATTAAAGAAACTCAATTTAAATGTTCCCAAGTTCTGTGTGAATAAATGACTTTTTGTGTATCTGTATTAAGCTTACACTTTACATGAGGAAAAAAAAAGAAGACAAATCATTTATTGCAGTTTTTTGACACTTAATGTCATGATGGTGACAGCCCTGTTGCTGTGTCTGTTCTAGATGCTGAGTGGGATTGTAAACGTGGGAACGGTCGACTGCCAGAAACACCACTCATTCTGCCAGGGTGAGGATGTGCGCGCTTACCCAGAGATCCGCCTGTTTCCTCAGAACAGTAATCGGAGAGAGCAGTACCAGTGCGTGTTTCCTACATTCTGTAACTCAAACACAATTACACACACCAGTACGACAAATTCAGTGCTCCCCTCTCATTGTTAACAGGAGCTACAATGGATGGCACCGGGATGCCTTTTCCCTCAAGTCTTGGGCCTTGAGGTAAGTCGGAATATTTCTCACAATTTGAACTATTTTACTGATAGTTTTCAGTATTTGCATCATGCAGATAGCTCCCTTCACACAAAACACACGATAGACTTGACTCGACTGATTTTAGTAGTTTTAGCTTGTGGCTAAAAGCTTAAAATAAAAAACACCACAATAATAAATGGTGTGGTAGGCTTTTTTTATGTGAGTTGTTGGTAGTCGTTATTTTGTTGGAAATGTGAGTGTGTAAGTGTCTCCACATGTGGTGTTTTAAATATGTGTATTTTTTTTTTATTTATTTTGGATGCTGTCTATGTAGGCAGAGCTGTTTTACATTTTGTACCCTCTAACCAATCGGACTCATCTGTCCATAGCTCTCTGCCTCGTTCCTCAGTGGATCTGTCACCCGAGGACTTTAAGAGAAAGGTTTTGGGAGGCAAGGATCACTGGGTGTTGGATTTCTATGCCCCATGGTGTGGCCCATGCCAGCAATTCGCCCCTGAGTTTGAAGTTCTTGCCAGGGTAAGACTTTTTATTAGGACAGATTTGTGACGACATCAGCTGGTGTTTGCAATGTTTCTAACTTTTTTCTCAAAGATTTCTGCTGCCTTGCAAGCATTGGCGTTTCCTTCAGGAAATGCAAATATAGATGCAAATGATCTTTTAACAGCTGGAGTAAAGATACAGTGTTTCAGCCAATCACATTCATTCTTTTCTTTTTAATGCTGCCAAGCAGTTTTTCGATGTGTACTGTGGAGGCCAAAAGTCTGCTATAAATAATCATGTTAACTGTTTCCCCGCCACTGACGAGTTATCTTGTCTTTTAGAAGATGACGCTTCCCCGCCATTAATGAGTTTTTACAGCTTTTTGTGTTTTCACTGTAATACACTTGGGGACACTATTACACATCTTCTGAACGAGTACAAAACCTCCCAGACAAAAACATGTGAACAGGACAGAAAAACTAGCGATCTCTTATGTAAACAGATGCATATGATAAATAATGTGATCATCAGCAATAGACAGCATATAAATGAAAACTGCATAATGTTACAGAGTAAAATGATGATCCAGGAAGTGGTATATGGCTGTGCAAGATTTGGAGGTGTTGAAGGAAGCGATTTACTGGATTTATGCTTTGATAATCATGCTAAATATTATCCAGATGTAGTTTTTGATAAAAATATGATTATCACCTTTTTGCTCAAAATTATACATTTTTATGAAACCTACCTATATTCAAGTGTTGATTAAAAAAAGAATGCTTTAAGCTAGAATAAAACAGATTTTTTTTGTTTAAAAGTAGAGTCTCGTAATCTTTATTTTGGTGTATTGCATATTCATACAGAAAAAATATACTGTAGGCCATCAAATTTTAGTGAAAATCATCAAAATCGCTGGCAACTTTCTTCAAAAATGCTGGCGGGGAAAGAGTTAAACAGCAGAATTTCTGGTGGAAAACTACATTACCTATGATTCTGCAAATAAATTTTAACAATTAGAGAACTGTGGCAAGCAAATCCTGACAAAATAACACTTGTGCACCCTTCTACTCATAAAATGACATAATAATCATTCCTAATATCACTACCTAAAAAAAAAAAAAAAAAAAAAAAAACAGAATATATAGTGCTTTATGTTAAGTACAATGTCTTTTTGTCCAGTTTTCACATTTGTTTGATTCATGAAAATGTTTGTAATATTGTGATTCACCTCGTAGCTGGAATATTTGGTTTTTGGCTTATAGCGCTTCAACTAAGACATCTTTAAAATCACAATGGAAAAAATGAATGGGAAAAATACTTCTGGAACCATGTTTGTACTTGTTTGCACACATGCACTTTTTGTAGTCCTGTGTATCTGTGTAATCTTATCTGTCCTCCTCTTAGTTCTAATTGAATTCCTACTGCTAGTTCTTGTTTTTATTTACATTTTAATCTAATTTCATTTGTGTTGTCATATACAGTCTTGTAGTCTGGTGTTGCTTTTATGTAGCATCATGGTCCTTGAAGAATGCGGTTTCATTTACATGCTTTATATGGTCAAAATTACAAAAAAAACGATTGTGGCTGACTCAAGGCTGCTGAAAAAAGTGGGTGGGCACGGTTGGATCATTCTCAAATCATGCTGAGAACATGATCATCAGGTTTTGTTCACGTCAGCTCAGAACTGCTGTCATTAAAGAAAAAAAGCGATTCAGTTAGACTTTTTCACTCTCTAGTGCTGTGCATTTGCAATTAAAAATGCAATTTAAAAAGTGCAGTTGTATTAATAAAAAATAAAAAAAGCAACACATGGCTTTTGACTAGCTTCAGTCAGTGCAGGTGCTGTGATCATGAATAATTCAGCAGCATCAGTCACCTGTTCCTCCTCCCGCAGATGATGAAGGGAACTGTGCGAGCTGGCAAAGTGACAGTGTCAAGCACACCACCACAGACACTGCCAGAGCGCCGGGGTCAAGGCTACGAAAAGGTTAAGTGTCCGATTCTACCCCCACCTGGGCACCACACGGGTACGACACAACTGCTGGCCATCATATTGCTCCGAGTTATTTCTGTACATATTCTAACCGATACCTTTATGTCCCAACCTGTTTCAGCGAGATCAAGGAGGAGAGCATATCAACAGCAGAGACGCCACAGTCATCGCAGACATTCTCAGACAGCGACTCCAGCAGCTAGCATTACAGGGGAAGTCCTCCAAACCTAAAGTAAGTTACAATAGGTCTCTAATGCTTACCAAGGCAGCATTTATTAAAATGACAGTAAAAGCTATTTTAAAATGACTGTTTTCTGTTTTATTATATTTTATAAAATGTAATTTATTTCTGGGATGGCAAAGGTGAATTTTTAGCATCACTACTCCAGTTTTCAGTGTCACATGATCCTTCAGAAATCATTCTAATATGCTGATTTACTGCTCAATTATTGTTGGTACTTATTAATAATGGTTATTATTATGACTTTTTTTTTTTTTTTTTTTTTTGGTATTTACTTGTTGACTTTGGAAATATCTTGCATTTATTGAACTTTTTTTTTTTTTTTTTTTTTTTAACGTTAACAGTGGATTTCCTTAAATGTAAAATATATATATATATAGATTATATATATATATATATAATATATATTTATATATATATCTATATATATATATATAAATATACATAAATATAAATAAATGTAAAATATTAATTAATATATTATTGATTGAGTTTGCTGCCTTTACTGTAAATCCAGCTCAGAGCAGCTTGGTTAACAATAAATGCAACAAACTCAATCTTTGCATGTGCTGTGAGTTTAATGTGAAAAAACAAGAGCATTATTGTGAAACCGTTTGCAATATTTTGTTTTCCTGATTATTGGAAGCCAGAATCCTAATTGGAAATAAAATGAATCAACAGCATCTTTTTTGTTTACTTCCCTATAGGATGAACTATAGGACACATCTTGCGATCCTCAGAAGCTGTTGTATGTGAAACGGTGAGAGTGATGGGAGAAAACGCACACTCATGAACTCAATTTGATGAGCGTGAGAGATTTGAGTTTGTTTACTGCCAAATGGACTGTAGAAAGGAGCAGCTTCACCTCAGCTAGTTAAGAGGATGGAATCAGGCCTCAACGAACACCTCTCAATGTGTTACTGATGCAGAAGAGGTCACCACAGTGCAATTTTTTATGACTTTCTGTAATCTATGAATGTACGGTCACGTAGCGTCTTCATTTCCTCACACAGACTGTATTTATGGACTGTATAATCATAGATGTATTTTCTCACAGCTGCTCCATTTGAATTGGATTTCTGTGATTAAATGGTCTCGTTAAATACAAAGGAATTGTATTTTACTTGGTATGGTAAAATTTAATTCAAGTTGGATTTGGGGAATTATTATATATTATTATTATTATTTTTTTTTAAGAATTCTGTTTTTTATGTGCTTCTAGAAAATATCTTTTAGTTCTGTCAAAAACTAAAAACTATCATGGAGTTTGTTGTCAAACCAAATTATTGAAGAAGCATATAACTACACTGGCTATAGATGAAATCTGTAGTTGAATTTGTTTCTGTTGGTTTTATGTTTGGTTTGAGTTTCCAGCAGCTATGTTTGTTCTATGAGATTCATTGTATAATACACTGTTTGTCTCGTTTTTTTTTTTTTTTTAGCTTTGATTACTGATATTTCTGTATTAAAGGTGAGTGAATGTTCTCCAGGTGGCCACTAGGAGGCGGTGATTTAACATCATTGGCTTCAAGTCCTCATAGGCCAGTGAAATTATGTTGCCCATTCATTGTGATGGAAATTCAATAGTTTTGTAGAGAGCAACAGCTATTAAACATGACACAATTCCTGTTTATGCTGAAGAGTGCTTTCTAAAATTGTGTTACTAACTTTGTTTGACTTGTCACAATATGGAAATTTTATAGGCAAGGCCTATAAAGCCCACATTAACTATATTTCTAATATTTCCTGAGGAAACAGGATAAATACTGTCACAATGTTCTAAGGATTACTTTAGGTTGTACGTGAAGTGGGTCAGCTTGTAGGGTTATTAGTAAGAATGTAATGTTTATGACCCTTTATCACTTTATAGATTTATGTAAATGTTTATTTGTATTTGAAATGTCCCACACGAAGGGGTCAAGTTTCAGCTGGTTAGCATAAATTTGAGTTGGCATCCGCTGGTACATGTTACTAAAGCATAACACAGCCCAAAATCACCTTTCTCCTCTCACAGCCATTCAAAAGTACCTGTGTAAACTAACATATCTTTCTGCTCATCATAGCTGCATTTAAAACAGTAATATTGTGAAATACCATTACAATTTAAAAGAACTATTTTCTATTTGAATATATTTTAAAATGTAATTTATTCCTGTGATGCAAAGCTGAATTTTCAGTGGCCCTTATTCCAGTCTTCAGTGTCACATAATCCTTCAGAAATCATTCTAATATGCTGATTTGGTGCTCAAGAAACATTCCTTATTATCAATGTTGAAAACAGTTTTTGCTGCTTAATATTTTTGCGGGGAAACCAGACATACTACCATATATAGACGCTATATATATATATATATATTTTATTTTTTTTTTTTTTTTGAAGAAGAAGAGAAAGAAGAAGAAGAAAGTAGAGAAGAACACTTTATATTTCCAGAAAGGATGCATTAAGTTAATCTACAGAAACATTAAAACATTTATAATTGTTGATGTAATTTTTGTAATTTATTTTTTTTTTTTATGATTGATGTTGTTTTTTTTTCATCAAACATACTTAGAAAAAAATGTTTAATGATTTCCGCTAAAATTTATAGTAATAAAACATGAATAATAACTGAGTACTAATAATCATTAATAATTGAACTGTAGAAGAATATTTCATGAAGAATAATGTGACACTGAAGACTGGAGAGTAACAGCTGCTGAAAATTCAGCTTTCCATCAAAGATATAACATTACATTTAAAATATAAATTATATAGAAAACATAAATTGTAATAATAATTTACAATATTACTGTTTTTACTGTAAGTTTAATCAAATAAATTCAGGCCTTAGTGAGCATAAAAACATTTTTAAAAACAAAAAAAACTTACTTTTTACCAATTTTTATTTTCAATTTTTGATGCCTATTTTTCATTATATTATAGATGTGTCTGCATTCACTTGATTGATTTCTGAAGTTTAGAGGACTTCCTGTATCCCTAACCCTAGCCTCAAGACAGCTGCTAGTGAAAGCTGTGTGGAAATCAACGTGGGCAAAGATGGCATCAAGCAGGTCCTGCACTGAGATGAATGGGAACGCTCAATAGTATTTTGTGCCAGGTATTATTTAGGTTTTGATCCTCAGCCTGAAAAACTCTTGACACCTCTCTATTTGTTCTTCCATCTATATCGGGGGCCTGTGCGGCCCGAATTGCCACCTCCAGTCCAAATTCATCTGCACTTCCTCCATTTTAGCAAGAGAGAAGAGAAAGGAGGGGTTCAAAGGGCTCGGCGGCCCCGTGAGCAGATGTTCGAAGGATGCAATGCCCAGGGACTGTGGCAGCACATCCAAACCCTTTCTTCCCTGTGTCAGTCTGTCAGGAGCTCCTTCATAGTGCTCAGTGTGTGTCCTGGCATGTGCGCTGGAACAGGGGCTCAGGGCCCGAGGACACGAGGACACGCTGCTTACCTTGGCTTCTCGCATACGGGCCCTGGAAGAAAATCCTTCAGCGATGTGACCCCAGTGTACCCTCCTGACCACCAGGTCCCATCCAGTGCTTATGAAATCATGGGTAAACGCAGGTGGGGAGAAGGCCATTAAAAAAAAGCAGCACACCCCAAATTAAAGCAAGGGTCAGTAGTAATTGTCAGGGTCATTTTGACCATAAATTAGAGAACACTGGAAAGGAATCATGGGAAGCGTTGTGAACGTTCTGCCCAGGTGAGGCAGCGTTCCAGAGCTGCGGTTGCCCTGGTGATTCCTGGGAACTGGGCGGACCCCTGCGGTATCGCTGCACATTTATTTTCTTTCATTCGGAGTTGGAAAAATCCCACCTGGGGCCGCTGGACAGGCTCTCTCGGCTGGCAGTGCTTTTCCCAGTTCTGGCGTCAGCACGTTGCAGCACCTTGTAAACCACAATGTGGTTTTTATGAGAGGAAATCTAGAGTTCACGGAAAAAAAAACACACTATATGCTTTTAAAAAACCAACGTCATTTTGGACAATCATAAAAATGTTTTGAAATTTATACAATGATAAAAGTTTTATACTTTTTTAAATTAAATCGCACACCAAAATAATACAATTTAAAAACTTTTTTTTTTTTTGCTGCGGTTGATGTTCTCACACATTGTGGAGTCGGGGCAAAGGGTTTATGAAGCCCATGTGACGCGCGTTATGATTTTTTCTCCATCAGGGTGCACAAACTCAATTAAAATGACTACAGAGAGCTCCCTAATGACTTTAAATTCAGATGCACATACTGACTATGGGGGGCAAAAAAAAAAAAAACCTGTAGACAGGTTGATGACATTATCTTTCATCTATTACGTTCATACACAGAATCTTTTATTGTAAAAATGATTTTAATGGTTGAATTAAAAATTAATTGTAATATTTTTAGTGGGGTTTAAAGAAAATAATTCTGCTTTATAGAGATTTTTGATAAAGCAAACCATTTCATAACCTTTTTTAAAAATAATAATAATAGTCATCTTTGAAAGTAGTTTCACGTTTATTCCTTAAACAATATTTTGTGAATTATTATTATTATTTAATGTATTATTGTTAAAAAATATATTATATGTATAAAACAGTCATACAGAGAATATTTTATTGTAAATATGTTTTTTAATATCTGAATTAAAATTGATTTTACTAATTTAGTAAGATTTAAAGTTAAAAAAAAATCTAGGTGGAGCTTTTAATAAAGCAAACATTTCATAACTTTTTAAAAATACCAATAACAATAATAATCCTCAAACTTTGAAAGTAGTTTTTTTATACCTTAAAATATTTTATTAAATATGTATTATTATTATTATTAAATCAGCTGTTATATTGTGTAGTATATGCAGGCCTTTTAAAGGAAAAACGGCTAGCTCTGCCAGTATAAAAATGTAATCATAGTCATAATTTAAAATTCAATGTTTATAAAAATAGTTTTTTTACATTAAAATGCTTGAAAAACAATTAAGTTGTGAAAACTCATCATTCAGTATTCAAAGTCTAAGGAAAATATTTTATTAATATTTAATATTTTACTTGACTTTAACCACTCATTAAAATGTTAAAATAATTAATAATTTGTTGAAAATTGTCTAAATAGTTTTTCAAAACTGTTTAACATGAATACAAAAAGCTTGTGTTTTCAACATAGATTTTTTTTTTTTTTTTTTTTTTTACAATTCCCCGACATCCTTATTTGTCACTGAATTTTTTTCCAAATTTAGCCCTTTTTTAATAACATTTTACACAAAATAATAATAAAACGTGTTAAAAGCTGAATTTTCAACTTTGAATTAAATAAAACTGCCGAGCCCATTAAGTCAAATCAAACTTTTTTAGATGTGTAACGTCTCTGGGGTTAATGGAATAAGTAAATAAGGATACCCAACGAGCGGGTAAAGCCATCTATTTGTCCAGACAATGGTAAAACATGATAATTTAGGGTTTTGTAAGCAGGTTTTCTAAAGTACGTCTGTCCTGCCTGATAGGCGTTTACAGAACAATCGAAAAACAAATCCGAAAGCTTGCAGCTGTTATCCACTGCAGAGATCTTATCATAACAGATTCGTCTACAAGCAAAAAAACAGCACCTCAAAACCTCAAGGCAGGTTGTATTTGAGCAATTAGTGTGTGACTTTTCCCTTCAGAGGAAACAGGTTTGTTTACAAGGTAATGAATCAATGGTGGTATACAACGGTTAATAGGAAAATGCAAGACAAAGCATAATAGCTGAATTGTGGGAGTCTTGGAGAATGTGGTGCTGCCAGATGAGGAATCTAGTGTGAAGAGAAACACTGCTGCAGGAACCATGGACAAATCCTTCGGACCCCTCACCTGGTCCAACTGCTGCAGACTGTCATGGTTCACCCAAAAATTACAATATATATGACCCCCAAATGACACTGCCAGCTGCAGGAGTGGTTATCAGTGAATACTGATCTAAATCTCACACAAAGCTTGTCATGTGACTTCAGAAGTTTTTTAAGGCTCAAAAGGCTCTTAAATATATACGTATGAGTAATAGGTGTATATTTAAAAAATTCGATATAGTACTAAATATATACAGTCCTATCAGATATATATAGATAGATAACAATATAACACCCAGACATGGGCATTATATATAATGCAGTCTGTCTGTAAACATGACAGTTACAAATCAATTAATATAAAAATCTCTACACTCTATTGTATAATTAAGAACAAATAACACATACTATTTATACGTTAGACAATATAATGTAATTAATTAATATATGTACTTTGTATTTTAAATATATGTTTTATCTGTAGAAATGAAACATGTATATATGATATTAGTATGGTTGGGATATATATATCATATATATATGAATATATATATATAATATGTGTCTATATTGGCCTTTTAAAATTGTTCAATTATTTTGGTTTATTATTATTATATCTTTTTATTTATTATTTTTATTGCGGTTCACAAACTCTGTTGTCTGTTTCTATCCGTGGAACACAAAAGAAAACAAGTTATGTGAAGAAGGTGCGTATTGCTGCTTTTGTGTCCCATATTTAAAGCTGTGTGTCAATTAAACGCTTTCAAACGGTTTCCTTTTGTGTTCTGAAGAATACATAAGTGCTGAACATAGCAGTTTAAATTAACATGGAGAGTGAGTAAAATTGTGAGTTGTGAGTAAAAATTATGTTGTGCATGAAACCAACTGTTGGTAGACTAACCAGCCCGAGCTTTGCACACCGAGATAGCAGCAGCTGTTTAGGTTTTGACGTCCTCCTATAAAGTGTCCCACACAGGGTTACAGGAAGCCTCCACTTGGCTTTGGCCTCATTAAAAGGCAGAGTGTTTTTCTGTGGCACGGAGGGCAAAAGAAAAGAAGCTGTAAATGCAAGCTGTAACAGAGAGTTTTAAGGTTCTGCAAACAGCAAACACTTAGGAGACTTAAATCACACATTGCAATGCATAATGCAGCTGACATCTTCTACTCCAGTCCAGACAGGAGGCGGGGCGCGCAGTCATCATCCTCCACTTCGCACCTCGGAGAGGAGACCCTCACGCATGATCTGCACGGCCCTCTGGTGGTCGTGACGGTGATTAGAAATGGTAACATACAGTAAGTGATATGCTTATTTCGGCGCACACAGATTTCTTTTGATGCTGTTAATTGGAAATGACGGGGCTTGTTTTCTCAGACAAAATAGTCCCAGCACTGCGTTGTGCAATAGACCGAATATTCATGTCAATAACAAACACAATAAGGATTGGATCAGGGACTGAGGCCGATCACGACAGCAGAAGCTCCAAGCCACATACGAAAGTGCTTAAAGAGTCAGTTATCTGAGAACAGCCCAGGGCAGAGGTGAATCAGAAACTCCACCAGAAATAAGGTGGCACAGATTTCCAAAGCTTATGGAATTCCCTGACAAAGTTCTACACATCGCAAAAACCATATCTTGTTGTGGTGTTGTTTTTTAGTAGGTTTTGGCTAATTTTTACCCATGAATTCAGCTAACAACTACTACATTAGACAAACATTAATTGCATTTAAACATTAGGGGTGCACCAACTTGGAGTCGGCTAACGCGATCGGCATGATCGGCCAAGAATCGCTTTGGGACAGTTTGATCGGCAGTTCGTCTATCGAGGACAGTTGTCTGCCAGGCGTAACTTAAAGTTTTATCATTTGCATTTCTTTTAAAGTCGTTCGCATGGTGTTTAAAACGCGGGTTCAACTCGTCGTGCGTTCTCTTAGAGACTCAAAGCACACACAAACATTAGAGACCGGCCATCACATTACAGCTCACGACATCAGGCTTTGTGCTGTGTGTGCCTGACCCCGCGTGAAAAACAAAAAAGCACGGCATGGCCAAAGCATTTAGATATGAGATAACTTAATATATTTTTGAAAAATGGTAAAACACAAAAAAAAAAAAAAAAAAACACCACCTCCACCCCTCAAATTCAAAAAACTTACCCCCGGCCACAAGGATCACCTATCAGGGGAGATTCCCCCCATTTTCAATGTGTGCAAAGATTGAAATAAAGAAAGCCCTGACATGAATGGGGTGGCGGGTAAAAACTCCTGATTGGGAGCATCACTAATAAATAATTCTACATGATAAAAAAGACAGGCTTTAAAATGTTGGTATCTGTGATTCTAATCGGCAGATACTGCGTCCTGTGATCGACGATCAGTGATCGGCTTCCAAAAATCCTGATCGGAGTACCCGAAAATTACATATCCCATTAAAAGGGCTTGACAACCAAAGTTTTATTTCCCGTGTTAATGGAATTTTCAAAACATATTGAATTTGCTGAAAATGTACTCACCCTCAGGCCATCCGCAGATGTAGGAGGAGTTTGTTTCTTTCTTCATTTGTGCAAAGAGTTTGCAGAAATGTGAGATTACTCACTTGCTCACCACGTAGGATCCTCTGCTGTCGAGTGGGTGCCGTCAGAATGGAGAGTTTTAAACAGCTGGATAAAAAACATCACAGTAATCCACACAAGTAAATCCACACAGTCGGCATATTTGACATCTTGTGATTAGGTGTAAAAGCGAAGTGTTTGTGAGAAACATTTTTTGGGGGAAATTATTCCGAGTAACCCAAGCTGAATATTTCAGCGTCATTACAGTGTCACATGATCCTTCAGAAAACATTCTAATGATGCTGATTTATTATCAGTGCTGGAAAACTGTTGTGGTTGCTAGTGAATCTTTTTTTTTCACTCTGGACACCTGTGATACTAGTTTTTTCAGGACTTTGTGCGATGAATAAAAAGGTAAAAAAAGAAAGAGCAGTTTATTTGAAATAAGAATCTTTTTCTAACAATAAACAATACAAGTTGAAAAGTTTGGAGGTGGTCACATACAACGATTTTGTATTGCTTTCCAATTTTGATTCTGAAGAGACAAATAAGCTTCTCAATTATAGAGTTGTCAGCATAGGATGTGTTCAGTTGTGTAAGAAGTGCAACAGCCAAGATTTTATATTAGTGACTTAAACCTGCAAGATTTATATGCTTTGTCAAAAAAATGCCTCAGGTTCTCTTTGAACATTTTTAGTCAACAAAGTAATTTCCTAGAAAAAAGGTAAGCACTGTTTCCATCCAAAACAAAAAAAGTTGGCAGCACAACTGTTGCCAACATTGATCATTCTCAATAACACAATACAGCATATTAGAACACCTTATATTATAACTCAACTCAAGTTGAACTCAAAAAATGGTCTCAGCTTTTTTCAAGTTAAGCCGAAAGTTCTCTATATAAAACGTGTTCCTCTGGTAAAAGCCAAAATACGCAAACATTTTGGGTTGAACTCAGTCCTTCTACGGCGTGGTCTCAAAAACATTCCATAAAGCTTTTCTTCTTGAATAGTCAAAACACTATAAAGGCTGACTTCTCAATCTGTGTCTGTTTTTGCTCTATGCTGACGTACACGCAGGTGAAAATAAGAGGACCTTTAGATGACGGCTGACTTTGCCTTTTGTACCTGATACTTTAGGGAGGAAACCAACATGCTTATCAGAAATATCTAGCGGCTGAGTTGACCAAAAGTAACAAGGTTTTTAAAGGGAGAGTTCTATAATTTTAGGAAATTAGAGCTCTACCCTCTTCCTTCTGTAAGGACATACTGTAGCAGATCTGTTTTTTTCAGGTTTTAAAATACAGGGTACTATAGTGTGTCTTCTAGCCGTTGTTTATGTCATAGTAGGAGTTAATAATAATACATAACAATATTTCTTGTGAATCATCCCTCAAAGTGGGAAATGTAATGATTTCTGTTCACAATTTGCTAATGGCAAGTAAGAAGTGCAGGGACATGTTTTGTCCCATCAACGATTTAATTACTTCTTCGGCTTATACAGAGGGATAGACACCGAAAGCTTAGAAGTAAAACCACTGGCTTCAGAAGGCACAGCTATGAAAATGCGTTCGGTTTTCCTCCCCTGTAAAAGCCCAAATTAATGGGTATTGAGCAAAACGGTTGCCTTGTTTGCAAACAGAGTTATTGCTAAGTGACTCTGGCTTTGCTATGCCCATTTCATTCCCTTTGCGATAGAATACACTTAATTAGAGCATTGGTGAACTATTCTTTAGTTCCCTGTTAACATGAAGAAATAAAAAAAAAAAAAGAAAACCTCATATCAAGAAGCAAGTTTAAAAGTTTGCAACTGCTAAACTTTTTTCCTCATTGAAAATGGTGTAAAACCATAAAATAATAATACTATTAACATAATAATTAATAATTTACTATTAACAGAATTAGTTATGTTAATAAAGACTCACTCAAAATGCGATATGACTCCAGATGTATCAGAGTGGCATCATAATAATAATTCACAGTCTTTAAAAGAATGACCCGTAAATGAAAGGGTTTATTTGTCAATCAATTGTGGTTTAAATGTAAATAAAATCGTTAGTTAGTTAGTAACGGCAGTGAATTAATTACTGCATTGCCAAAAACGTAGTGATTAATTGGAAAATTGTATTCATTAAATATGAATGACTAATGACCTTGAAATATTATCAGCATGTAATTTGACAGCAGTCAATTGGCCTGCACTGCACACCTCAAATCTGAAACATTTCCTCAGGATTTTTCACCAAACAGTATTCAACCTGTGTGTCTGATCACCGTTCATATTCATGAACACAGACCTACGGTCCTGTGACAGGAAAAATGGCCTAAGAAAGGAAAAAAAGAGACCCCAAAAGGACAACTTTCTCTTGTAGGCAGTCTCTTTAGCTGTTGTGTCCCGCCCCCCTGTGCGGGCGGCGCGTGCGCTCCCGCTTTGATACTGACCTCACTGGTGTTCACAGGCATCAGTGCACACCGCTCGCTCGGTCTCTGTCTGCGCTTTCGCGCGGACAGTTCAGCTGGCCGTGCACTCAGTGCCCTTGTCCCCCTCGGTGGCCTAGCAGTCGCCCACCAATGTCGCAACGAAATACGTTAAGGGGGTTCGAGCGTGTCCTCTGCTCACGCAGTGCTTGGCGGAAGCTTTTGTGATGACACTGCAGTGCGAGCCAAATCATCAGTTGTATTTTGCTTTGCGGAGTTGTCAACTTAGCGTGACAGCAAACACCCAGACCGCAAAGGCATTTGTCGTCCCCGGTACGGCGAGTGTGGTTCTCCTGTGAACCTAGCTTCTCACAACTACAGACTTTTGGAGAGTTTTTGTAGCGAAACTTTTGTTACAAGGATTGTTGACATATGTCTATATCCACTTTACAGTCAAACACACGGGCAGACGTGGACCTCCTACCTGACTATTGCGTGCAGGCGGGGCCCGGCACGGGCACTCGCGACTGAGCTGCCAATATAGTTACAGTTGGACCCATGAAGTCTATACACATGGCACGCACACCACCGCAGATCACGCGTGGAACACCGACTGCACCGAGTGTCTGGCCACCGGGCCACCTCCCCACCGTAGTGCCGAATGTCCGCGCGCCTTATCACGACCCTGAGGCCCTGTATATAAACACCGCCGGTCAGCACTGCTACACACGATTGAGCACGTCACACGCCACCAAGCTGAGGGGGCCAGCAGCCCATAACATCGACACGATCACAACACACACACACAGAGCAGGCGGCCCACTTCTCCGCATGAGGACAACCAGTCTTATAATCTATTACACTTTATTAGTCTATTACACTTATTGCTGGGTCGGACAGTAATAGAATCGCTACTTCATTCAAAAGTGATTGATAATTATTTCCATTCGAAGAAGTCCAGTCTAGAAGGGAAACTTGTATATCATGTCAGGCATGCATTGAACCTAGTACAGACTGATATATTCTAATGGTTTATTCAAATGTTTGGATAGTGTTCTTTTTATGATTTTGATGATGATAAACTCGACAACTAAGGAAACATCCCAAAATTCAGTATCTCAGAAAATTAGAATATTACTTAAGACCAAGAAAGGAATTTTTTAGAAATCTTGGCCCAACTGAAAAAGTCTGCAACATGAAAAGTATGAGCATGTTCAAGCACTCCAAACTACTTAGTTGATGCGGCTCCTTTTGCCTGAATTACTGCAGCAAATGCGCGGGGCCTGGAGTCGATTCAGTCTGTGGCACTGCTCAGGGGGTGTTATGAGAGCCCAGGTTTGCTCCTGATAGTGGCCTTCAGCTCTTCGAATTCTTCGGGGTCTGGCATATCACATCTTCCTCGTCACAATACCCCATAGAATTTTCTTTGTGGGTCAGGTCAGTCAAGTTGGCTGACCACTAAGAACAGGGATACCATGGGTCCTTTAAACCAAGTACTGTAGATTTGGCACTGTGTGCAGGTGCCAGTCCTGTTTGGAAGAAATGAAATCTGCATCTCCACAAAAGTTGGTCAGCCGTAGGAAGCATGAAGTTGCTTCTAAAACTTCGCGGGGTTGGTATAACGGTTTGCGTTGACCTTGGAGCCTCAGAAAACACAGTGGACCAACACCGCAAATGCACGAATGGGTGCATGGACACAGCAAACCATGCGACGCTGGACTGTGGATACTGGTTACACTGGACCTCAAGCAAAACATGGATTGTGTGCCTCTCCTCTCTTTCCTCCAGACTCTGGACCAGGATTTCCCAAAGGAAATGCAAAATTTACTTTCATCAGAGAATAATTAACTTTTTGGACCACTCAGCCAAGCATACCAGTCCTTATTGTAATAGCGAGTGATGCTTCTGACTTCTGTCTGTTGTTCAAGGAGTGGCTTGACACAAGGAGAGGGGTGGGCGTCACAGCTGAAAACCCAGTTCTTGTATACCTCTTTGTGTAGTGGTTCTTGAAGCACTGACTCCAGCTGCAGTCCCACTCTTTGTGAATCTCCCCCACATTTTGAATGGGTTTTGTTTTCACAATCCTCTCAGGGTGCGGTGATCCGGTGCGACGAGCCGAGAGCCGGGGCCAGCCGAGCAGAGCGACCTAAACAAAAAAAAACAGCGCGGGCCGCCGGCGCGCCCGCGCGCGCCTTCACTTCGCGCGCGCGGCTGCGTGCTCGACGCCCGCGGAAACGGGAGGAGACGGCGCTGCCCCGGCCCGCCCGTCGCCGGGCGCGGCGGCGGAGCGAGCACCCCGGAGGCGGAGTAGCGCCGAGCAGCGCCCGTGATCTTCGACGCGCTTATAAGGCGACCGCTATATATGTATGTATGTATGTATTTATGTATATAATATATAATTATATATATATTAGGGCTGTCAAATATGATAATCACGATAAATCACATTCAAAATAAAAGTTTGTTTACATATATAGGTGTGTATACGTGTATAGTTATTAGGGAGAGTTATAAAGACACACAAGGAATGCTGAACTGCTGAAACCCATGCCTGTATACCCCTTTTGCTAGTGGTTCTTGAGCACTGGACTCCAGCTGCCTTATACTATAATATGAAAATATCCCCCACCATTTTAGAATGGGTTTTAATGTCAAAATGTATATACAGGGTGTGCGGTTATCGGTCCTATTTCTTGTACACCTTTATCTACCACATCTTTTTCCTTCTTCCCTGGTCGCCCCTCCATTTAGCATACAAGACCATTACGCATATATATATATAAGCTAAATATACATACATATATATATCTATACATAAACTATAGTTTTTGGATGTGTACATGAATATCTGTCTGTATATAATAAGGCATTTGGCAGCCCTAATGGTATATTATATAATATATAGAGATATATATACATATATATTATATATACATAAGACATATAAATACCTACATATAATATATATATACATACATACATATAATACTATATATATGCCTGTGGTCATACTAATATGTCGCCCTGTTCTGACTAGTAAGTATCCAGTATTATGACGTCATCCTCTCACATGTTTGTATGGATTTCTTTAATGTAGTATATAGCACAACCTTAACATTATGTTTACCACATATCTGGGGGGAAGAATTATGGACCAAGTATGTCCAGAATTCAATGTTACACATGATATTGACAACTGCTCAATGCTAGTTTATTTTTGTTTCACTTTATTTTAATGCTCAAATATTTGAAGGTAGCTCTTTTGCCCCCTTGAGTAACAAAATCACCTGACTGATCAGTTACACACAAACATGAAGATGTGAAAACTTGGTCCCCTTGATGCACACATAAAATGTTGTGCACTTACGTTATTGTTGTTATATTGCTTAACAGGACACATCGGACCCATGAAATTAGCTAGTGTTTGCTTTTAACTTAAATAGTGCAGTTTTTAGGCCTTAAGTGATGCATGTTTTCACATAAGACTGTCTCACAGCTTCAGTTTACATACTGAGATTGAATGAAAAGCAACTTCTAGGAATTTGAAATCCAAACACTCTATTTAGAACTTGATTATCTGCATATTTTTGTCCTGCTTTCACATCTTTTTCTGTCAGCTGGAAGAAACATCAAACATCAGTTTAGAGGAACATTTCTGCTCAGCATCATAAAATGAACACATCTTGCTCGCTCCATCGCCGGCCAAGTCGATTCGTGCGAAGTGGGTAGTCCCTTCTAATGCATAAGGCATGTCAAACCAGTCCGGGTGATGGCGCGTAAGCTGATTTTCTATGGAGAAACTGTAGTTAGGCCTCACTGAATTGCTCCTCTGGTAGTCAGTACAGGTCGTTTTGTGAAGTCAGAAGTCATAGTATTTTTGGGGAGGCGCCCTTGGTTTGAATGCAGTGGCCGATGCTGAATGAGCAGAGACGTGCCCCCCTCCTCCGGCAGCTTCTAGAGAAGGAACGGACGCGTGATAACAGTGAGATTTACATTGCCGCGTATGTTGTTTGATAGGCTCCCACCATTCGCATAATTTCAACAGGTTAAAATATGAGGGGCTGCAGGGACAGACTGATTGTGAAGACATTTATTAGCCCCGGCTCTTACAATAAGATCCCCAGGCCAAAGACAGGCTGGTCAATTTATGTCGCAATAAACAATCCATTTCATGTTCATTCTCCCATAAACCCCATGCCCTGTGATTACGCCAGCCCTTCAGATACATAAACAATTTGTCACAGAGTACTTTTCAACAACATCCGTTTGGAACTTGACAGATATGACATACATGGTCAGCACTTATTGATCGATGGCTCTGTTCACCCAGGTCCGTTCTGATATAAGTCATGAATGGCACATCAGGGAACAGAAGAGCAATGCTGTTTGTAAGCAAATAAAATGCAACTAATAATATAATTATCCATATGATAGGATATTGAGGGATTTTAAAAGGATTGCATGATTAATACATTCCGGCAATAGTGATCAATAACATGCATTAGAAAAATATGTATAACAGAAGTATGGAGGGTAAATTGAAGTGTGAAATATTCCGTTGTTTTTTGGAAAGAATCACTGATATCCTTTTGTATGCTTTTGGTTAATATTTTTTTGTTCTATCCTTCACTTTAATTTTCGCCAAAAGTCTTAGGAAATCTGTTTTTTTTGTCAAGTTTTTTTCTAATGTAAGTATTACTTTTATTTTTTGTTTATTTAGTACTGTCAAGCTAAAACTAAACAAAAATGAGAAATGTAGACTTTTGGCAACTAGCTCTGAAATAAAATAGTTTAAGGGTTTTATATTTTATTTTATTTCAGTAACGTTTATTTATAGTAGTTTCAAGGAAAAGAATATGTTTTTTTTATGGGTTTTAACATCTGGTAAAGACTACATATACATGTTTTATTTGGAACAACTGCGCTAATGATTTCATAAACAATAAGAACGGAACATTTCATGTCAAAGGTAGTGGTCATGTACTGGTTTAATTTTATTTTTTGTTAGTGCAGAATTTGTGTGCACTAAACATGCTCTTGTATTGCAGTCTGTGCCTAATGGTGGACATGGGGTCTTACGCTTGTCACTGCAAACAGCTCTCTATCTAAGCAGTTGTTTACAAAGAGTAACTCTGTATGACTCTAGTATACTGTAGATTACTGTAGTGCAAAGTGCCAGGCCCCAGTACTGACCTTCGATATTGAGAAAGTACAAAACAGAGACTCTCTCTTTTCCTGACAGCAGGAAATGCTTCACAAAACAGTCATGCTAGTTTGGATTGCTCTCCTATCCAGTGTTACAGTAGCCAAAGGTAAGATGAGGGCGAATTTTCATCTTGTCAGGAAACTCTGCTTGAAAACAGTCATTATTGTTTGTCATTCCTAAATGTTGGTGTTGCAGGACATTAATATAATTTAGACTTAAAGTTAAGTAAATTATGGTCCACTTTGATTTTTCAGAGCAGTGTGGGGTGAACTGCAAAACATGATATTCTTACTATTTTTGTCTTTTCTAGTAAAAATATTTAAACTGTTAAATCAAAATACATTTTCTTGAGAAGCAAAAATGACTTTATATCAAGTCTTGTTTTCTGTTTAAATGTATCAAAAATTAGGTTTATGCCTAAACCACGAAAAAGCATCTGCTAATTTGTAAGAAAAATAAATGTAATTCAATGGGAAAGCAAGATTATTTTTCTTACCCATTAGCAGATTTTTTTTTTCTTGTTTTAAGAAAAAAAAAAAAACTATTTTGATAAATATTACAAAGATGAGACTTAAAGGAATGGTTTCATTCTCAAAAATGAAAATTTTAAATGAATGTACTCACCCTCAGGCCATCCAAGATTGTAGATGAGTTTATTTCTTCATTGCACCAGATTTGGAGAAATTTAGCATTACATCACTTGCTCACCAGTGGATCCTCTGCAGTGAATGGGTGCCGTCAGTCCCAAACAGCTGATAAAAAACCAATCACACCAAATCACCCGTAAACTCCAGTCCATGAATCAATGTGTCGTGAAGTGAAAAAGCTACGTGTTTGTAAGAAGTCCATCAGGCGTTTTAACTGTAAACTGTCTACACAACCATAACATTTCATCCAATGAAAAAAAATCTATTTCCTGTTTTGCCCTTCTACACTCAAAATCCACCAACATATTTGTTTAGAACTGTTTTGGATTTTCTTGGCTTGTAAACACCTGCTTGACCTGTGCCATATTTCTCTACTGTTTTCAGATGAGTCTTTTCAAAACTGGGAGAAGCAATATTATGGATAGAGGACTAGTTTTTTTGGAGGAAGCTTTTTATTTTAAGTTAGATATGTGTTTATTGTTTTAGGACTAGTATTTTTTCAATGGAGGAAGCTTTTTATGGATAGAGGACATAGATTGGTTTTTTTGGTTTTTGATTATCATGATGTTTTGTATAAGCTGTTTGGACTCTCATTCTGACGGCAGAGGATCCCATTCACTGCAGAGGATCCATTGCAATGCAATTTTAAGCAAATTTTCAGTTTTGATCTTAAGCCATTTTGCTTCTCAAGTGAATTCTTGCTTCTAAGTATGCCACTTCTGTTGTAAAGAAAAAATAAATACACGTCACACTGAGTGGAATAAGATTAAACATCTTTACTTGAACCGAAAGTACAGAAATATTTCCTTGTTTGTCTTGGAAGACAAAATGTCTATTTGTGAAATTGATGTCATTAACATACAAACATGGTTGTGTCATCAGCTAGATGTAAACCGAGTTTAGACTGATAATGGTCTCACGGTGGATTCTGAAGCATTATGTACAGTTTGTACAATAATAGCCAGTTCAATGCATGACACTCTACAAATGCAAACTTCTTCCTAGGAATGAACATTTAGATCAAGCATATCTACAAGAGAACAGAACTACAGAAATTATCATGTAAGAAGCTTTTTTTCTTTTTTTCTTTTTTAAATGAACACCATTCAGAAAGCCCAACAGCTTGTTTTCGTCACAATAATGTTACACACTCCTAGTCTTGGATCATCTTGACATCACTGTGCTTCTGCCAAAGGATCCTCTCTCTCTCCCCGCGCTGTTCATTGTTCTTCAGAAGAATGTTTAAACCTCCTGAGGGGAAAATTCAGTCTGTGATGAGAGCGCTTTTTGTTGAATTTGTACACAGAGAGCTCAATGGAGCGCTGCGTCATGTCAAAGCACAACTGGCATCTCCGTGGCTCTCTACCTCCACGCTGCTAGAAAAATACTCCTCCCTCCCGTTCATTCCTTCTCACTTTGATGGACAAACGCTGCCCGACACTCACGCACACCACCCTTTCCCAGCAAGGATACACAGCAATGTCAAACCAACATTTTCTTTGTGCAAAGGCAACATTTTGTTTATGAGAATATATAACGACAATAAAACAAAGCAAACAACTAAAAAACAGTCTCAGCCAAAAATGAAAAAAAAAAAAAAAAAGTACAATAGTGCAATTTTTCAGTTTTTTGAACCTCTTCTCCTCCTTGGGCTTGTCCTTGTGGTTTTTCTAAGGACAGTTAGTGTCTCCGTCTTGTTTTGCTCTTATCTGAGTTTACTCTTTTCTCCTTATGCAAATTCCTGTCCCAGTCCTGGCACACACAGGAAAAACATTAGTCACTTCCCATTGCCCTCTGCATCAGGGGCCTCTTTCCATATGCTCATTTAAAGGCTCTACAGTGTTAGATTTTATGTCAGCAGGTCAAAGCCATAAAACACAGAAATGTATGACTTTATTCAATGCAAGTTGCAGAAGAAAAAACATTTTCTTGCTAGATATTATATCTATCTATCTATCTATCTATCTATCTATCTATCTATCTAGCTAGCTATATGGCACCTGTGTGAAATTAAGGAGAACTGAATTTATACTTCCATGAAAAATCATCTTAAAGACCCATTGATCTAAATGTCACTGAGCAAAAACTGACTCATAAAAGTATCAAAGCATCATTTGTTTGCAGCTGCTGCTTGATTTGATATTTTGCATCTAATGCATTGACATTTTAGGTATTTTAAGTAACATTTAGATATTTTTAAGACTAAAGTATCTAAATACTTTGTGGGGCCACTGTGTAATGTAGTGAATGCTATTTTTTATACCTTCACTTTCCGTCCCACTTTTTCTTTCCACTTCTGTGCAATGGATCCGTCAATGAGCAGCAGTCTGTGAGAGAATGATTTATAAGGACAGGAATATAATCCACGAATATCCTCATCACATAAATCAGGCGTTACCTGGGACCTTTCCTCATTTTCATAACCCATGATGATATATTCCTCATTAGCTGCTAGCGGAGGACACAGACACCCAGAATTATAATAAAGAGTGACAGTGTCTCGAGGGATGTTGACCAGAGAAGACTTCAAGATGTCTTTGACTTCCACGATAGCGCTCAGGTCATGATTTCTAGTCTTGATCTCTTTCACTCTTGCCCTGATGACTGCAAAGAGAAACAATGAAAGCGTGTCCTGTTTTAAGGATTACAAAAATTAGCCTGAGTTTTAACCTGCTGTTTAGAAAAGAGAATGTGTAAGACATACAAAAACACTGTCGTCTGCACAAGGTAAAATTGTAAAATAAACATTCAGGCCTTACCATAATTGTAATTGTTCTTTGAATATGTCTTTTTACTAAGTTTCACAGGCTTGCATTTTTGCACCGATCTAAAAAAAGCAAAGGATTTTATTTTCAGAAATTTTAGGTTACAGCTATAATAAATCAGTAAAGTTATGTTTAAATAAATATTTTTATATTTTTGCATAAATACCATGTATGTATAACATATCTGCACATTACATAATATTTAAGAATTATGCACATTAACAAAACTAAAAAAACATAATAAATATAAAACAAAAAAATATTAATACTCAAATAGCATACCATTCTCTCTTTTGCAGTTGGTATTATTGTGAATCCATTGGGAAGTCTGGGATTTCCTTCTGCACAAGAACCAGAACCAGAGAGTTTCATGTTCAAACTGCATTTCATCTATGCATTCCAGAAATACCCTCTTTAAATGTTGCTATGTTAAACAAATAATTCACAAAGTAATCAAAAATGATCTCACCAGGGGTTACATTTTGAAGGGTCTTGATAGTAAGGATTATCTTTAGGGAAGAAATGTTTTAGGATTATTTTAACAGGATTTATTTTTAACAAAATTCCATTGATGATAATGATTGCAGATATTAGAAAAAAAAAAAATAATAATAAAGTAAACACTATATACATGATATAAGTTACAACTAAAGTGTATGAATACAAATTAGCTATATATTTGAAAACTGAGATGACTGTCAAAAGTGCCCCCATAAGACAAACTTTCATTATAATATAATATAATATAAAATTAATCACTTCAGTGTATACATGTAAGAAAAAATGTTCCACTGTTCGATACTGAGATTATCAAAAGTCTAATTATCTACCTGAATTAATGCCATATAATGTTAATGATGACAATGATAATATTAAAAATTATCTCACACTTTACATATAAATCTATTTATCACACTATATGCATAGACTACAATAAAATACGTATCTATCTATAATACATAAGAAAATTTGATAAATACAGTAGCTATATTTGCATAAATTGGGTCACTTTTTGACACTGATTTGACTATCAAAAGAGTCCCAATTTACCTGAATTCTCCCTATTTATTATTTAACAGTAAATAACGAAAAATGCATGAATGAAAACCTGGCCCCTCCGCCTTAACTATAGCCTCGGGTGAGATGCAGACTCCTCGGTCGTAGACGGGCAGCTCCTCGCAGGCCAGACTCTCCGGCCACGTATGGTTATACTTCTTCATGACCGGCTCGCATCCGCACTTGGCTCGCTCGCACACGGACTTGCAGGGCTTGATATGGTCGTGCTGGAAGTCGATGGTGCATATGGGCGCGTACATGGCGCACAGGAAGAACAGCAGGTCCGGGCTGCACTGAGTGCCCAGGAGCCCCTCAAACTGCTCGATGGCGAGCACGGCGTTGGCCTGCGTGCTGTGATGGAGGTGGTTGGGCATCTTGGTCATGTTCCACGGCATGGTCCTGCACATGGGGATGCGGATGGGCTCGCAGGACGCGGCCGCGGTGCCTCGGGGGATCTCCAGGAGACAGGCGATGGCCAGGACGCAGATGAGCATCTCGCAGGGAAACATATTATTGGTGATAAAAACACAGTTGAGAGATCAAGCTATTTATAATTCACCAAGGGCATGCGGAGATCTTCTGGAGAGCTCGAGCCTCTTGCGCGTAAAAGCTCCCCAAAACAAAACTTCCTCAAACTAACTTTCACCATACTGAAGTATTGCATCAGATGAACAGAGAACGAAAGCTCATATTTTTTATATTCTCGCTCAAATGGAAGGTGGGAAAAAAATAATTTCTCTCCTGGAAATGGTCGTCGGGTTCCTCACTTCAGGAGCGCGCTGGTGAACTGATCTCTCCTCCAGTTCCTGCTGACAGAAAGTGACTGGAAGCAGCTGGAGGAGGAGGAATAAGAGGAGGTGGGCTGGGGACATAAAGCAGCCCACCTCCTCCTCCATCACTCCAGTCTCCTGTTGCGCCCCTCAAACACGAGACTGTTGACTTATTGCTGCCGTAAACGACTTTAACCGAGACAAAAGCGCTGCTTGAATAAGTCAAATAGTACATAGAGTTGTGGACATAAGGAGGTGTTAATTTAAAGGCAGACCTCTAATCAACATCTGTCTGTGTTGATTAGGGCACTACAGAAACGTTAAAAAAATAATAAATAAAATTGGAGTTTATGTTTTTGCACATTGTGTAGGCTAAGCCATAATGCTTGACTTAAAATATGGAGAAATTAGAATGGCATCTACATAAATATTAAGGGTAGAATTTTCCTTGAAATCAAATTCGCTGGTTGACCAGTAGCCTATATTTTAGCCTGTGTTTTTATATTTTATTTATTATTTACGAGTAAAATAAGGTTTATGACTAACATTCATTTCACGTTTTACAACATAAAGCACACAGTCATACCTTAGAAGTGATTTCTGGCAACAAAAAAAAAAAAAAAAAAAAAAAAATTTGTTGGTCGCATTGCAAGTTACTAAACTACAACTACCATAAGGATGTGAAGTTGTGTTCTTGACGAAGCAGACATCTGTTTTGTAGTCTCTTTATGTAGAATTTTTTTAGCATCTTATGTTTAACGGGATATTTGAGAAATGACTGTAGGTAATTTATGTTGTACAATAAAATGTGAAAGTCTCCTCAAAAAAATGTTAACTACAAAACTTAATTTACTCATAAATCGAAAAAACTGCTAGGCTAAAATCCCTTTAGAAATTTTCGAGGGAACTCATGACTCAAGAGCTAATTCTCTTCTGGGTTTTAAGACCATAAACAGCTCTCTATTAAGCAAATTAATGAAGTGATATCCGTCCACCAGAAGATACAATCGCTGAAATAATGTCACTACGTACCACAAAACATCAATATGTTTATGAGAGCCAGAGACTATCTAGAAGAACAGCTATGTAGCAAATCGTTTGCATGGCGCAGCGCTCAGTTATGGAGTTTGCACCTGGAGAAATATGTTTTTGTTTCAGCAGCAACATAAAAATTAGGTTTTAACTATATACCAAAAAGGGGTCATATCCAACTTAAATGTGAAGCTAAAATCAGAGTGCAAACAAAATTTAAAAAAAGTCCATAAAAGGTAAATCTAGTCTTTCGAAGACATCTGGACAGTTATGGCCTTTGGCTCAGTTTATGTGAGAAGATTTAGATGAGCAGCCTCCGATCAAAGAAATAGCAATGTTCCGGTCAGCTTGGACTAAAAACAGAATAATAAAAAATACTGTATATAGAAGCCATTTTTCATATTCCTGCATGCAACCTGTTACGGGGTTCCCACTTTTTTGACAAATGAATTTCCCATGAACTTTAAAGTTGCCAGTGACCTTTGGATAAGGACTTTTAATCCATCATAATAATAAAATTGAAAATGATCTATTAATAAATCATTTAGACAGATATGTGAATTGGTTTGACTGAATTATTGAAACAAATCAACTCAAAAGTACAATTTCCTGTTATTTCCAGTTATTTCAAAACTACTTTACATCACTTAAACAGCATTAAAGTGGACCAGTCAAACTGCATTTGACCTGATGTTTATTCATGTTATGGAAGATACATTGTCATTTCCAAAAAATCCAAAACATATAAAACCGGTTAAGGGAGAGGAGGGGGGAAACAACTAATAAACATTCAATAAATATGTAAGAATGTTTATTATAGCTCACAGACAGGTACAATGGAGTGTCAATGCCACAAGGCATCATGAAAGTTAGTTAAAAAATTATACTATGCTTTGTACAGACAACACTAGGTTGCTTTTAGAACATGTAGTTATGCACAATTCTGCCGTTTCAATCCAGATGAGATGCTGTTATATCCATTAATTTGGCAAGTATGTCAAAGAAACACAAAATGTAATGAAATAAATGCAAATTCACAGGGAGGGAGAGAGAGAGAGAGAGAGAGAGAAGCACGCAGTAACCCACACTAGAACAACATCAAAAAAGAATCACGGTTTCATAGAGGCATATTTTTTTTGTTAAAAGGATTTTGGATTGTTTTGGGTTTTTTATTATTTAACCTTTGCCCTCCCCATGTCCCAACACACACAATAACTATTTCATGTGTTTGTTTCCATGTTTAACCATTGCAAATTAAAACACAAACCAAAAAAAAAAAAAAAAAAATATTCAAAATTATACTTAGTGTCACTAGTCCCTGGGATCAAACTTGATCACTGTAAGTGGTCGATAAACAAATATTTTTTTCTTTATTCAGTGTCAAAAGTTTTGATCCCATCAAAAGTCTTGAACGGGTAAGACTATAACATTGGAGAATCCTACAGAGGAATATGGAATGAGGGCTGAAGTATCCGCGGCTCGAGTGCTCGGGAACTCTTATGCAGAAGAAGACACAGACTGCTTGTAGACGGCGTGGGTAGGCGTTCCGGAGCAGGACGTACGGGAAGCAGGATTCCAAGAGGTCCATGGTGAGGAATGGTGATTCTTGAACGATCTAGCCAAAAACAATCACGTTCAGAACAGATGTCAGGGTGATGGGATTGGGATGTTCTGCTGCAGCTGACACACGTGGGCTCATGCAGATTGCGCTTCAAAGAGTGAAAAATGCCATGGACAAATACCCCTCAAAGCCTTACAGATCAAAAGAGCTGCGTGACTCTCAAACACAAACACAACAGAAACAGTCCTTAGCACATTTTCCCAGTCATCAGAACAAAACGATGGAAATATGGAGAAATCGTGCGCAACCAAAGCAGTTGGTTTGGTTCTTTTAAGTATTTTCCCCATTGATTTTCTCCATAGGGATTTCAAAACATTCTTCAGTTCTAAACACTGAACCAATCTGAGAGCAATTAAATTCTCACAGCATTTGGTTTAAAGTAACAAAGTATATGAAAAAAGATGAATTAATATCTATTCTAAGGAAATTAACTACTCATGAAACAATGTGACGTTACTGACTTCAGTCATTGCGAAGCATAAAAATATATAGATTTTTTTTTTTTTGGCAAGATTTTATATATATATATATATATATATATATATATATAATATATATATATATTATATATATATATATATATATAATATATATATATATATATAAAAAATCTTACCAAAAAAAAAAAAAATATATATATATATTTATGCTTCGCAATGACTGAAGTCAGTAACGTTTTATTTATATATATTTTATAAAATCTATTTTATATATATATATATCTTATGCTCACCAAGGCTGCATTTATTTAAAAATACAGTCAAAAGAATTATTATTTATGTATTGTGAAATATTATTCTCTATTTAATATATTTTTAAAATGTAATTTATTCCTGTGATGCAAAGCTGAATTTTCAGCATCATCACTCCAGTCTTCAGTGTCACATGATCCTTTAGAAGATCATACCAATATTCTGATTAGGTGAAACATTTCTTATTATTCAATGTTGAAAACAGTTTTTTTGCTGCTTAATATTTTGTTGTGGAAATCCTGAAACATATTTTCCAGGATTCTTTGATGAAATAAGCATTTTATTTAAAATGAAAATCTTTTTCCCCCAAATGTATTTTGTTTGAACATGTATGGGAAGAAGACTTAATCACATCATTCATCAGGCTGTGATTTCTGTTTTTTATGGTAACAATAACTGATAAGTGGACAGCCTTTTACTTCTGTAAAATTCACTGTGATCTCAAAAATCTTCTAAAAAGTGAAATAAAAAAAACTAATAATTATTCAAATAAAATATATATATATTAAATTGCCAAATATTTTTTTCTTTTTCAGTATATATCACATAATTAAAAACCTCATAGCACATAATCATGAAGAATAGACTTGATTTTGAATTTTGTCTCGTAATGGAGGAGTGGATTCACTCACCATGTCCAGGAGCAGGTAAACAGACTCCCTGTTCCGTGTAGTGGTTTTATCCGTCTCCTGTCCAATCTTCAGCAGGCTGGAGGAGGCGAGCTGTGGGAGAGAATTACAGGGTTTTATTAAGCTGCAAATTCCCACAGAGAGAGTTGCACAAATTGAGTGTTTATTGTTGACATGTTAACGTAAATGGCATGTTGTGTATTAAAAGTATTGGAAATTAAAAAGCTTTAAGCCTGGAATTAGGACAATTACTACTAATAGTTACATACCGCGAGGAACTCTTTGAGGCGATCCTCTATGCTGCCCTTGTGGATAGTGAACAGAGCAGCAGCAATCTGGTTTATCGCTTTAGCCAGACAGTGAATGTTGTTGCAGTGACCTTAAAAGATTTAGAGAAAGTTAACACACACACACACACACACACGCGATAAATGCCACGCACATTAAAACGCGGCGTTCCGCGGACCGCAGTTCAAACAGCACAGATGTAATCTGATTTCATTCGCAGCGGTTCAGCGCGAGACTGAAATGTAAAAATTGGTACCTTTCTATTGCGGGACTGTACTGTGACATCACATTGCTGGCTAGGGTTGGCATGGAAACGGCCACGAAGACCATCAACAGGCAGGCGATCTTGTACTCCTCCTCTGGGCTAATATTTTCTGTTACAAACAGAGAATTGAGTACATTAGTTTTTTACTTTAGGTAGCTCAGAGAAATACTAATGTGTTGCCATTGTGAGATGGCAGGGAAATTGCATTTCTCTCTCTGGACAGTGTCCGGAAATCTGTGCAAAGAGCCAAGAAAAACGGCACTAGTGTCCAAAAATTAACTCTTATTTATGTTATTAGTGCAACAGCATTTGGGAGTGATTCAATTAAGTCTAGTTTGAGTTGACTCGCTATTTAGATAGCAAACAGAAGACGTTTGGATTTAACCATCAGGGGAACAGAACAAAAACATCAGTGCTGGCCAAGAGGCCCAGGAGGGTCTGGGCTGCTCTGAGAAAATGAAAGCTGTTCACCGGAGAGCTTTGCTCAGTTCTGGAGAACTGCTATGTGGAATGAGATATGTTTAGGTGCACAAGGCTCTTCTCAGGAAGCTGATTCCTCGAACGGGCTCTAATGCCAGATGAGGGTATGATAAGCATTGCTGGACAAATGCATCTGAAAACAGCTGTGCGAGGGAAGCTACTTTGAAACAAACTTTGCAAACTACAAAGATGCACATTATTCAAGTAGTGGTTACTCTTTACAGTAAGGTTACAAAAATGTTAAGAATTTTTCGATATAGTGCAATTTTACATACACTACCATTTACAAATTTTTCAGTCTGTAAGATTTTTTTTAAATGTTTTTGAAACAAAAATACTTTTTTGTAAGAGATTTATATTCTGATGTTATTTGATAAAAAATACAGTACAAATATTGTGAAATATTACTGCAGTTTAAAAATGCAGTTTTCTATTTTAATATATTTTAAAATGTATTCTTGTAATGGTGTTGCTGAATTTTCAGCATGTTGAAAACAGTTCCCTTATTTCTGTGGACATTTTCAGGATTCTTTAAAGAATGAAACGTTCAAAAGTACAGCATTTATTCAAAATATAAATATTTTAATTACATTATAAACTTTTTTTTTTTTTTTAGCAATTTAATGCATCCTTGTATCAATTCTTTCTTTCAAAAAAAAAACTCTTGGCGCCACGTTTGAATAATAGTGTAAACGAATACATTTATAACATCATGTTTTTAAAAAATAACAATAGTTAATTTATGAGGAACAAAACTCCATAGTTATAAATTACATAAAATAAAACACTTTATATAACTGAGCATAATATAAAAAATATTGTGATAAACAGTAGTATTTAACTAAAAATTTCCAATAAACGATAATGTAAAATGCCTTGCATAGACTTGAATGAATCAGTGACTCTTTTTGAACCAGTTAACTGGAACAACCTGTCTGAATGAACTGATTCATTAAAATTAAGTTTGTTTGATTAATGCCTCAGTTTGCATGTCTGTAAAACTGCATTGTAATACAGAGCCCAAAAAAATAAAAAAATGCTTGCAGCATTTATAAATCAAGTAGCATTATTTTGTCACATAACATGGTTACAAAAAGTTGTTGTTACTGGCAATGCTATTTCGAAGAAAACCAAGTTCCTATTACACTACTAAAAAGTTAGTAGTGTCGCTTTTAGTTAGCTACTCTTCAACACCGAAACATGACACTCATGAGAAACTAAAGTGCAGATCTGCTATGCACAGATATTTTGTATTATTTTTAACTCTGGAGGTTGTGGTCAAGATAGGCCTGGCCATGTGAGGTTTTAAACTTTCTCACAGAAATAATAAGACATGGTAAACTGATACTGTGACTGAAGTGACCATGGGTGTGGATGTAATGCATGTTTCTGAGTGTGTATTATAGTGTGAGGTTACACCATAATCACAGTGCAAGTGAGCATCCTAACACTGCAGTACTTGATCAGATTAGACCTGAAATAAACCATGTGATTCCACTTAACCTTTCAACACAACCCAAACCTATTTTACAGCCAGCTAGCTTGCATCGAAGGTCTTAATACAGGGATTTCTGGTAAATCATTTGGCATGAAATGGTCTTTAGATTTGAGCACCAAAGTGCACTCTGGAAAAAGAATTCCTGTTCAGCTTTTCTTTCAACTACGTGCACACCGACGTCAAACTTTGTTAACTACCTATTTTGTAGCAAACACTGATAAAAGGTGATTTCCCAAAGTGGACACTCTGCGTTTTAACAAATCTAGAGCAAAAACACCTGATGCATATCGACATAATCTGCACTTTCTTAAGAGGCCAAAACCAAAGCACTTCCAGTTACAGCATTTTATTTTCCTCTGAAAGGGAAAAAACTGGGCCAGTTTATATTTTGATGCCAAAAATTTACATCTGGGTTTGAAATGGCCTGATGTGCAATACCATTTTGAATGGTCTGAAATAACCTACCAGACTTCTGGGAAGACAAAGCCACTACCAGAGCAGGGTCGATTTCACAGGGCAGGCCTGCAGCAGAAGACAGCTCGTACACGTTCATGGCGACCTGAGAAAAGGGAGAATTTCAGGTCCGGCGGCCCGTCGTTACTGCTGACGGCAAGTCTGAACGTCACCTACCTTCATGTCAGTTTCACGAGGAATGTGGTCTTTGAAGTCTTCCACAGAGCTCACAAGGAAGGGAATGTGGCAGGACAGCACCTGGAGAAAAGGATAAATCTGTGATTAGAGCTCATTTGGCCTACAACATCTTCAAACTAAGGAACAGTTAACCAACTCAGAATAGTTTACTCAACCTCACTTCATTCCAATGCTGTATTATATTATTTCTTCCTTCAAACACAAAAATCAGAAGGATGTCTTAGCCGCCCTTTTCCTTAAAATAAAATGGACAGTGATTTACAGGACCAAGCTTCAATAAGCACAAAAAACCCTACATAAATAGTCTATAATGACTCACTGGTTCTCAATTCCAGTCCTGGGGACCCCCTGCTCTACACATTTTGCATGTCTCTTTCACACTTATGCATATTCAAACTTGTCATGTGACACGTGACAACTAAACCGAAGTATCTTCAGGTGACACATTTGAAAAAGTTTCATTTTAGTATTATTTATATCATATCACAGTATTTAACAACTTGCATAGCGTTTTATTTTTATATTTTCAGTTTTAATTTTAATTAGAGTTTTATGTGCTTTAGCCATTTTTATTAGTTTTTATATTTTATTTATAAGATTTGACTTACAGTCAAGAAAAAAGATTTTTAATATTGTTAGTTTTAGTTAATAACAACAGATTTTAAAATATATGAGAATGCAAAGTAGATCTGAGAGCTGCAGAAGCTCTGTTCATTGCACGACTTCAGAAGATACGTAATATAGTGCACAAGTAATATAGACAACTTATTTGGTGCTTTTTGGAGCTTGGCAGTACAAATGATCACCCATGTTTACTGTATGAGAAAGAGCGGCTTGGAAATTCTACATAACATCTTATGCATTTCATGGAAGAAGAGAAAAGCTAATACAGGATTGTAATGAGCAAGATGTCAGCTATAAGGTGTACAGTAAGGTGTCCATGTGAGAGTAGAGCAAGTCATGAGAGAAACGAGATGAGACATCTGGATAAAAACTCACATCTCTGAGAGCTTCTTGAGCTAGAGAGCGGAACGACAAAATCACGCCAATGATGGTCATCCGTTTCAGCACGCTGTCAACTGCTACAGAAATAGAAGACAAGCCATATTAATAACTTCCAAAAATAAGCCATTTTCTTCCTTTAGTACTACTAAAAATAGGTCTGCAGGTGGTGTGTGTATATGGGCCACATTCCTCAGAAGGGATTTCTAAATTCCTGCTTATATTTGAGCTCAGTAATATGACTGTATGAGGACAAGCCATAACAAATAGCACAAATAGCTCTGTTTTGTTGGCCCTGTCTGCAAGCTTATTAGAGCTCATACCATGACATTCCAAACAGCCTAATACAGGGCTTCTCAACCTGGGGTACATGGAGATGACTGGAAATTTACAATGTTTAAAATATTCCAAATATTTCATTTAAATTCTCATTTTTATATTTTTGGAGTTGTATTTGTCATTTCTCACCTTGTCTCACAATATTAATATAGCTTTGTGTATGTCTCTAAAACTATGTCAATATGTGAACCACTTTGACAGGAAGACATATAATCAGAGAGAGAGCGAGAGAGAGCGAGAGAGGAATTTATTTGATAAAGTACTTAATTTAGTATTGTATATACTCTGTGATCAGAATATCTGTCCAGTACTGATTATTTCACAAAAAAGCATATTAATATAATAATATACAAATATACACGTCATTTTTGAAAGAAGTCTCTTTTGCTCACCCATGCCGCATTTATTTGCTTAAAAAACTCAGTTATATCATTAAATATTATTATTTTAATTTAATTTATTTCTGTTGGCAAAGCTGAATTTTCAGCATCATTACTCCAGTCTTTAGTGTCACATGATCATTCTGATCATCAACATTTTTACGGAAACGTCTTATTTTTCCTGGATGCATTTATCTTTCGTAATATAATTTATTTTACTGTTAATTTACTGTCTTTTGATCTTTTTTTGTGTCCTTGCTGAATAAAAGTCTTAACTGTTTTTTTGTTTTTTTACACAAATCTTACCGACCCCAACTTTTGATTTCGGTATTGTATATAATTATAAGTCCCACAACTGATACACACATGTGAGTCGCTTAAAGAGTGCTGCCATATGATCCGGCTTGTCAAAGCTGGTCCTCATCTGGGTCAGAACTTCCACATTGTCCACCACAAGTTTCTGCAAGGGCAACAAAAGACAGTGAGATAAATAAGCAGAAGAATTAGGTGAATAGGTCTGAAGCAGTCTGTACATCTTTCCAGACAAGGACATCATAAGCTACATTCACCTTTAAAAGGAATTAAAATTATATAACAACAGCATTTATGACAATCTGATTATCAGAATCAATAAAATGCGAAACATGCTGTTGACTGAACTTAATTTTGAACACAGAAAATTACTTTTAACACCTAGGCAGAACAATCTTAAACAGTAGCCGATTAAAGGCATGAAACTGCCTGAGACGGGAACAGTGAAGAAACGCAAAAGAACGAGTTTGCACGTCAACAAATGATTTGCGTAATTTGAGCTCTAAGAGAAAACATGTTCCTCGTTAAAGTCCTTTGGTGAACAGGGTGCAGAAGAATAGAAATGCAGAATAAACCATTTCACTCCACAGCTGATTGTGGCTCAGATAGGAAACTTGGTTCCCCCAAATTACTTTCAGCTGAAGCAGAGAGGTTTGCATGTTAGAACATCACTGATATGTGCCAAGCCTGTGTTCACACACTTCGGTTGGTGGTTGTTGCTCAAGAAACTTTTATAATGCAGAGGGCTGTTTCAATTACATAAATCAAAAAACATGAAATGCATACTGGAAAAAGACAAAGAACACATACATACAGATGAACTGCCCAAGAAAAAGAAAAAGCAGTCCATTCCTTAATCACTGTGTCAGGGAGTGCAAACAATACACCATTCATACCCTTTACCTTCAGTGTAATCAAACTAGCATTTGGTTCAGGTTTGATCACAGTTGTGGTTAATTCATCATTGCTGACAGTTCTCAGTTGTCGTTGTCTAAATGTTATGCAATAACTCGGAGTGAGGGGAAGTGCTACCTAAACTCTGTTCCCGGAAAACAGGGCCACATGGAATCTGTGGCTGCAGTAATCCAAAGAAAGCTCTTCATATTTCCGCAAAATTGGAACATCCTTCATTCACAAAGTTCTACACATGTTCTTGTGTTTTTGTTTTACATATTTGGATAATTTAATCATGTTTTACAAATGCATTACTCTCAGCCATGTTTTAAGGTCATGAGCTTCAATACATTGTACCTTGTTAAAAATTGACAGATTTCACACATTTTCTCCTAAAATCATATATATAAAAAAAAAGACTCAGTCTAGACCTGCCAGTTAATCAAAGTGATTTTTTCCCTAAAAAAATAAAATAAAATAAATCATAATAATGAAATACATAATCATGCAAGTTAATAAATTACAAAAAAAAAAAAAAAAACCCAGTGATGTTTTCAAATAAATAAATACTTAATACTTAATACATAAATAAATGCCAAATACATAAATGAAAACTGAATAAATACACACATACATACAAAATGAAACATACCAAGTTAGTTAATAATTAAACAAATCAAATTTTACAGATTCAGTCTGGGAGTTGAAGTAACGGTGGGAATCACTGTTTAATAGGAAGACTAAAAAGAAGCTCTAATTGCTTTCAGGCCGTCTCCAACAGAGAACTGTGCTTCCGAAACGCTCTCAGAGGAAGGCAAAGTAGTCAGAACTGCAACAAGACCCTTATCACTCACCTTTAGTTCAGCCACCTGGGAGGAGATGTGCCACATGAGGCTCTCGCTGAGGAACTTCATCCCGTATGGACCCAGCAGCTCAGACAGGGAGCGCATTTCTGAGAGACAAATACAAGAGTGATTAGACATGCTATGACAGTATGATTGTGGATATAATCAATGTGCAGCTGCAGAAAACATTGTGTTCAGTTTCTAAACAAGGAAATCCTTCATTCAAAGTGTCCTTGTGGAGAGCTTTTCCCCTCACCAGATATGTCAGAATACTCCTCTGCATTAAAGGTGAGCTCATTCTCTGTGGGCAAGTTGACGAAGGCCTTCATGGCAGGAAAGTAAGCGATGTGACCGTTGCTGACCTGCCGCAGTAGAGTCTCCAGATACCTGCACACAGGTTAACATCAAACCAAAGTTCATTATAAGACATCACAGGCACCTCTTTATTTAAAGACTATTACACAATAACACATCAATGTTTTAATTTGAACTGTTTGAACATGTTATGTAGAACATTGTTTGTCAGAAATTAAACAAATTTCTCAAATTTCATTTGATTATTTTTTAATAATTTTTATAATTTTATTTATTTTTTATTTTGAACTTTGATGGTTTTATGTAAATCCTAACACACAAAAATCTGAAAAAATTAAAACAGACAACACAATTTCTGAAAAAATCAAATGCAATACATAGGGCCCTATTATTGTTAGTGAATTACTGTTTTTATTTATTAATTCTTTTAATTATTGTTAGTGTATTATAGTTTTATGAATTTGTTTAGACATGTTTTTTATTATTAAATGTACTTAAACCATTTAAAAAAAAAACTTTGGGGGGAATTTTGGGTAATATTAAAATGCAATTTGAGAAAAAATAAAACAGATTTCATAGGGCACTAGTTAATATACTTCATAACCATTAAATACTTAAAAAAAAAAAAAACTGTTCAAGTTATAATTACATAATTGTTCACGTGAATTAAAATAGACCATTTCGCGCTGGCAACATTTGTGTATACTATGTATTTTTATGCTGTTTAGAGCATCATAAGTTGTAAGCTTGGCAGCATACTAATGCCAAACTGTATTTGAGTTTAGTCAAGGCTTTGTATTAGGGGTGTTTTTGTTAAGCTTCCTATGTTGCTCTAAATGGGTAATTTAAGAGGTTCTTTTCAGTTAGGATGTCTTAGAAGCCAGCAGTCTATGCATGCAGATTAATTTGGTTTTGGAATAGAGCCATTCATCCTCACTCTGTGGCTGTTCTGAGATTCTTCTGGATATGTAGGAGTCTCAAACAGTTGGTGTAGAGGCTGGTGATGGTTGGTTCTCACGCATGGCTGCAATCGAGGTGTTAGGGTCCGCTGCGTTATGCACGTTTGTTGAACACTCCAGTGATGTCAATCTCGCAAAAACAGATCTCGATGGACTGCAACGCACTGTCATGTAGGCCTTTAACGCTTCGGGTGAGCAGCTCCTCTGATGGTTTAAGCGATTTCCTGTGTGGCCTGGTTGTACATGGTCATGCCGACTATGGACCTGAGAGACAGGAAACAGTCAACAAGCACTAAAATAACAAAAAGAATCACCCCCTACTAACTTTTTAGCAGTATGCCTCTGTGTTTTTTTTTTTTTTTAACACATGATTAATTGGTGCATGTACTGCTAAAGGAACAAACAGCTTGTTCTCATAATATTATCAAAATGCAACCTTTCATATCACCTCAGAGACATGTTCAATTTTACTCAGAAATAGTTCCCATTTAAAAGTCATTAAATTCAACATGAAATGCTGCTTCTGCAACCCATAAAAAATTATTTTATAGGATTTAAATATTTTTAAGTATAAACCCATTAAGAGATAAAGTTAAATTATATAAATGATAAACAATCAAAGCTATTTTAACATCACTTAGATACTATATTTCATTACTAGGTAATATAATTCATATTTAATATTTTTGAATCAGTTTATATTTTAGTTTAAATTAAGTTGAGAAATGTTGCTTTGGCAACTAGCTGAATTAAAACCGTTTGTATATTATATTTTCATTTAGCGTTTATTTCAAAAAAATATATTTTTTTTTTGTATAGGTTTTGTTTCAATTTTTAGTTAATAATAATAACCTGTAAAATAATAAATCTATATTGAGTAGAATATTTTCAGAGCAAAAACAGGATATTGTATGAGGGAAAAAAAAATGGAGCAAAAAGCATATGAAAAATCTGTGGATATCCAAAAAGAAAAGATTCAAAAGAAATTGGAGGGAAGTTATTACATTTTGATAAAGGCTTATGAAGACAAAACATTTTTTTTCTTTGGAATAACATGCACCAATGAATCAATTTCACAGTAAGACCTGAGTATATGTTAAGAAAGTAAATGGGGTCCAATTTGGACTTGGTTATGTGGTGTTGTTTATATGCCATGCAGCCCACTGAGCAGAGCCATAACAACATTTTTATGCTTTGACTCGAGATCAAGGCCATTTACCCTGTCAGATGGAAATGGGTAATAACAGCACATGGTTGGGTGGTGAGATCTGCTAACAGGGTCTCTAAGAGAAGCCATTGAGGGGTTCACAGCCCCTGGAGAGAGAGAGACCCTTCAATGTATCCATCATCAGAGTTTTAGACCAAATAGTGGAAATTACCTGTTATTCCTCTGCCTGATCTTTATTTAGCTGGATAAATGCTATTAATGGAGACTGTACTCGTAAATCATGCCTAACCCAAACTCTCTCACTGCTAAACCAATAAATTACACAAATCGGGAATAATAAACCCCAGGAGGGCCTTTAAGCCGTTGGCTTCAAAGCTTACTTAATAAGTGAGAGCTGGACAGCACCTTTCCTTGACACAGAATGCAACAGTAACTCCTCTATATGAGGCAACCAAAAATGATTGAGAGGATCAGTGGGTAATGTAACTGGCAAAGCGAGCAATGACGTATATATATGCAGTGTAGTGGCCAAAATTCAGTCTAGGCTATTGGGGTGTTTATACCCACAGGATTCAGGAAAAAAGGTCTGATCCGAGATTATAGCATTTTCTCCACTACATCGGATTTTTAATACTGTTAATATTGCATACGTGCATAACCAAAGTAGAAATGTAAGTAAATGATAAAATCTATGTATATAATGCATATGAGAATTCTTTTTTTTTATAATATAAAAAATATTTATCATAAATGCATACATAGTTTTTTTTAAATTTATATAATGTATATTCTTAATATATATATATATTTTTGTAATTTTGTATTATAATATATTTTACATTTTATAGAAATAGAAATTCTAGCATAGAAATTTGAATTAAAAAGTGGTACTATTATTTCAAGAATATATTTTTATATAAATGCAATACACATGATCTTAATACAAATAATACATTTTTTAATTTCATATTGAGAAATTAATAATAATATATTTTTATACTATGCAGGGGTTCCTAACTCTTTCATGAACACCAGATTCAAGGACTTTCAAGGACTTTTAAAAGTACCATTTTATTAAATCAAGCACCTTTGAAATTCACACACCCCAGCACATAACATCAAGAAAGTCCTTACTGTACTTTACCATATTTCCCACTTACACTTAATATTTACATAAAGGTTTTCAGGAGTAATAAATTACGTTTTGAATGTGTAGGTTTTATAAATTTAAACTGCTTTAGATAGTCGTGGTTTAAAAGGATCTTGAAATCCATTAAATTCATTACTGCTAATATTCAAATGCAGTTCTGAAATATTGATAAAAAATGCATTACACTGAGCCTTTTTGTTGTAGTTCTGTGGCCAAAATTTAAGAGTGTTTTTAAATTAAGAATGTCTCTAATTTTTAATTAATAAAGCAGCTGCTAAATGTTGTGATAACATTTATTAAAAATTATTTTGTAAATCTCTCTTTATTATAGAAATCCCATTGAATTTGCACTTTCCGGCATTGAGACTGATAGCTAATTAGCACTGCTTCTCCATAGGTTAATGCGGCTAGACTTTGGGATTGGGTTCCCCTTGGGCATAAATCTCGGTTAGGGTAAAACCCGCTACCGCGAGATTTGCCTATTTAAATACCCAGCATATTGATAGCGGCTCACTGATGTGTTGAAAATTATATACCATATCGGGAACAGGACACACATTGCAGGAAGGCAGCGGGGTAAGCTGCGCCAGGGGCTAAAGGCACACCTTAAGAAAAACTGTGCTATTCACTCCGCCTAAATATATTTATATTTCAAAATATACATACAAAATAATAAATACAAAAATATGTTTGTATTGACTGATATGAACAACTGATTTTGTGTGAAAATAAACAATTCAAGTTATTTGTTTGTTTTAAAAATCCTATAGCCTAAATGTATGAGGTGCAAGAGGGCCTTTACTAACCATGGGAAAGCTATACTGGTAAAGAGCCCCTAGAAGGGATACATAGATACCTTAAGCCCCTAAAAAATAATGTTGTTGTTGTTTTTGTTTTAATAATGTTTAAGTTAATACTTGTTCAAAACATTCACTTTAGCAGAGTTTGTACTATTTTCTGCACATTTTGAAAATATAAATTATTTTTTGTTCAGGGAATCTGCATATAAGGCGTTTTGTGGCATATCGCCAAAAAGAACTTAAATTACACTTTCAGTTTTGATGCGTGCAGATAAAGGAGCAATGCATCAATAGAAGATCTGTAAATGGTATACTTTATTTGACTGGCCTTTTACATAATAGAAAACTTTGTGCATTTATAAAATAAAAGAAAACAAACAGTGCATTTGTCTGCAGCTGCTGGTCTCGCGTGATCTTCATTTAGAAATAGCCTATGTTATTAAAATGAACTGAAACTCAGCAAATACTCCACACAGAGATATGAGAGATATTTCTATAGATGTCTTGACATGTCTACTTTTAAGCTAAGCAAGTCTTGCTCGACAGCAAATATTAAGTAATAAAGTAATCCATATGAAATAGCGCCAATGTCCAGTCTTTACGTCTCCCTTCACTAACTCTATGCGACCACGCCCAATACTGATGCCTTGGTGGGGTTTTAACCGCGGGTCCGGCTTTTATGAAGTATTTGGCCGCCCAACCTATACCTGCAAATAAAATCCCATTTCCTTACCGCTTAAGCCACGACCGCGCCCAGGTTATAGGGCAACCCTATTGCCAGATTCAGCTATCAAACTGCCCAGCTATTTCGCTTCAGCACAGCATTTCTCACACACACAGCGAGGATTAAGCGCATGCTATGGCAGTGAAGTCTCTATCCACAAACAGGCATCATTACTTCGTCTGCAGATATAGATTTTTTTTCATTGCACTACAACAAGTAATCCCTAGGCAGCCTATATATGTATAATATTTTAAGCGAGCCCTCCCCTGCTAGGTTTATTTGCACGGATTATGTTGGAATGCATCTCATTCTTGTTTCTGCCCGTGAGTCGTCGAGCTGCGTCATGGTAGCCAGTCCGGAGTGTTAATATGGCTAATTAAATGAGTTCAATTCAGCTTTTCACAGCTAAATATATGAACTTACCTGCTTTAGAATAGCCTACTTTATATTTTAGCGTGTTTGTTTGTATCAATATTAGTGTTAAACTGTTGGACTTCAGAGTGAGATCTACTCTTCAGTTTTCACCGTTGATTGACTTTACAGAACATTTTAGACCCCAGTAACTTCCGTGCGCCAGATCACGTAAATTTGTCTGGGCCTTGCTGATGATGACAGATCAGATCCGACTACATACTGAACTAAGCCGTTTTAAATACGAGTATTTTTATATTTAACGTTAGTTTATCAGTATATTTTGGAAAGTATTTTTATTTTATTTATTTATTTTTTTATTTTTTTTTTATTATTGGTGATTCCGGCTCTCGGGCCACCTGTACGGTTTAAAACACCAAATAGTTATGCTTATGACAAAGAAGAGTCTCTCTCTTGCTCCACCGTAATACCGCGATCGTGTATCAATCGATCTGATCTGATTTGAACAATTACCATATCGCCCCAACACTTTTTTTTATTTGTTGTTGTTGTTTTGTTTTTAATGCACCCGGCCCCAACCGCCCTTAGCAAATAAAGTTGCAATTTCTTTACCGCCCTAACCCGACCAGCAAGGGTAACCCGCGCCGAGATCACTCATCCCACAGCGCTATAGATATAAACAGCCATGTGAAGCTGCGGTAAACATTATTAATATCATGTTTTTTAAATATGATGGTTTCATTCTAAACATGGTGATTATCTCCAAGAAGGACACCCAACATAATATGGTATTTAGCATCTGAATATCATGTCAACAAATGGAAAAGTCAGCAATTTATTAATTATCATGTTAATCCGCTGCCAGGCGAGGCGCTTTACCCCAAATACCATACATTTACATATTCTTTCATTTAAAAAGCGTTGCTTTATAATTATCATAATCAAAAATCATAAAGAGACCTTTGTCTCAAAATATATGTGCATTAATTTTAGCTATTCTCATTTTGCTACTTAAATCAACAACATTTAAATATATATATATATATATATATATATATATATATATATATATATATATATATATATATATATATTAGATCAAACAAGCACAGAATCAACTTTAGCTGCTGCACTTGTGATCGTAATGTCAGATATCAAACGGAGATAACCCCGTGTGTTTTGTTCTGTTTTTGACAGAAGCACATATCGGACAATTTGAAAAATATCAGCATAAACAAAACTGATTTCAAATTTAATTTAAAGAGCACTTTCAAGGACCTATGTTAGTTTTCAAAGTACTTTCCAGGCCTTGAATCCATATGTCTGAAATTCAAGTACTTTCAAGTACTTTCAAGAAGCGTGGGAACCCTGACTATAAAATACTATAAAAATACACACACACACACACACACACACACACACACACACACACACACACACACACACACACACACACACACACAGGCAACCAGTAGAGATAGAAAGTAAACAAACTCGATTATCCAAAAATTGCATTACCACATGGTTATACAATATATAATACATTCTTTTTTCCATAGAATTTCCAGAAATTCATACCATCCAGCCCTATAGGGATGGTAGCTTGACTTACTTAGTGAAGCGGATCTCCAGGTGGGAGGTCAGGTACTCAGCGTGGGGTGAAGGTGTGCTCCCAGACCATCATGTTGGGGACGTAGTTGATGGAGAAGCAGAGCTCTGACAAAGCAGTGTGTAGTTTGTCCAGACTGTAAAAAAAACAAAACAGACAACAGCCTTAAAAACTAATTTCCTTCAGATTACACAGTCAATCAAGGAAAGCTTAACCAGCACAATAGTGCTGCTCACCATGGGGCCACACCGCTAATATACTGTTACTACTGCTCATGTGTCCATGACAGGCTTTAGGATAAATCCATTTTATATTATAAGGAGGATCTGTTTGAATATCTGCCAAATGGGAGGATAATACAGTAAAGGCCTCCAGCAGGGTTTTTGTTTAACACAGTGATTCTCAACTGGTAAGATCTAATATTGACTCAGACATGCCCTCATTGATGAAAAACCATGAATTACAGAAACCAATACAAGGTAAAAGGAAAACTTGACCCAGACTGAATTAAATATGAGTAACCAAGTGCTCGACTAGATCGAAGAGTGAGTTTCATCCTTACTTGGTGACCAGGAGTCTGTTCTTCCTCATGCTCTCAACACCAGGCTTCTCTCTCTCCGGTTCACCCTTCTTCCCCGTCTGCTTTTTCGACTTCTTGTTCACGGCCTGACTGATGGTTTTGGCACAATGTTTTGGCAGTAGCTGTGCAGAAGAGCAACAGGAAAAAGACATTTTTAAAAGTCAACATGAAATCAAAATGTACCCTACTTACTTTCTTAATACAATTTCATGGTAATAATCTGCACAATTCATCAGTGCACATTATTAAAAATAATAACAAATATGAGCATTTAGAGTTGGGGTTGAAAATTCTCTCTTACAATAATGGGAACGACTGATTACATACTTAAAATGGAAACAGAAAGGAAACTTGAACATGCAAGCCTGAAACACGAGTGTAATGAATGATTGGGTATCGGGAAATAATTAAAGCTAGCTCATAAATAGATTCATAAATACATATATTTCTGTTGCATTATAGAAAAAACAAGCACATCCTGTCTCGCGGCTGACACAAGAAGAGGCGTACGCTGCCTGCGTACAGTCAGATTTCGCCAAAATGGTGCTATGCTGATGTGGGAGTAGAGTGACACAGAGGAGACAAATTGTTGAATAAAGTCATAAATTTTATGGACCTTGACATTGTATTTTACTTGGTAGTCTATGAGACAGTCACAAAGCCTCCTGTTTTGATCAAAAATATTCTTAAAATTGTGTTCCGAAGACGAACAAAGCTTTTACGGATTTGGAACGGACATGGGGGGTAAGTGATTAACGACAACATTTTCAGTTTGGGGTCGAGTTATCCCTTTAAATGACTGGAATCACTTGCCTTTGAAATGATCTGTGATATTGTACATCCTTGCTTTTTAATACAATTAACAGGTTAATTCATATCTTAATTCAAACGAATTGAACCGCATAAACCTTTTCAACCACCCTCTCCTCCCATCACCTGTAACATCCACTTTTCACCATCCAATCACAATTGTGCTCGGTAAAAATCAAGACCTACCCTAAGTCTTTGCCAACCTAATACCTTGTTTTCACTTCAAAATATTTCAGATTATAGAAGAAAAAATGGCTTTGATGTTCACCTAACAGACTGTAATTCCTGTAAATGTTGACTTCCACAGTCCCAGAGAAAAGAGCAAAGCGGGGGAAAGTGATTTATGAGTTTGCTGTCCTGTTTGCTTACAACATGACAAATTACACTCATCAGAGGGGGATGAGAGTAAGTTTTAAAGCTGACTGTCATGTCATGCGAATCCGTGCTGTCAACTGCGTCCAGGAAATCAATCACTGTTTAATTTCAATTGTGCAACGGACTGGAAACATTTCCTTGTGCATTTGACAGAACTCTTTGTAAACCCAGTTAAGTTTGTTTAAAATCCCAGATTATGACTGGGATGGAAAAATTCCAGAACTACCCAAAAGTCCCTCTGTGTTTTGGCAGCACTGAGCCTGGTTAAGCTCAGGGTGCACTGCTCTGTGCATATGTCTGTGATGAGGTTTGGGGCTTGCTTGGCCATCTTCGTCCCAGGTAACATGTTGGCAAAGGGGGACAGGCTGCGGTCTCCGATGTGGTTGCCATCTGTTACGGGATGGGACAGACAAGGAGACATTAGTTGAGAATACCCTTAGCACAACCCCAATGTTATGACCAGAATTTTGATTTTCAGTACAAGTTTACGACTTCACTTTGCAGCATACCATTAGTATGGGGCAGTGCTAAATATAGGGTGTGAAGGTTTGTCAGTGCATCAAGTGTGTCATTATTGCACCACTAGTGGTACCAAACAGAATTGCAGTTCTATTTGGTCCCTATGATAGGTGACAGAAAATATATCCTTTACCTTTGGTATGAGTTGTAAAAAAACAATATTGTCTTCAGCTGGTGCCACCTGTTTAAAAACCATCTCTAAACAAGCCTCATTCTGGCCAAGAACCACCCCAGTTTAAACAGGAGGGGGCCAACCGATGGGATGCATTGAACACAACCAACACCAGTGTGTGTTTAGGGGCCGATCAATCTGAAAAATGGGCCTAATAACTACACAGGCATATAGATATGTATTAATGATATTATATATATAATATATATATTATATATATATATATATATTATAAGGATTATCATATAATATATATATAGTTCAAAAAGTTTCAAGGGTAAGATTATTGAATTAAGAGTTTTGAAATTAATGCTGTATCTTTTGAACTTTCTATTTCAGCTTTGCCATCACAGGAACTGCATTTTACAATATATTAAAATAGAAATGAATTTTAAATTGTTAGAACTTCTTTCACTATATTGCTGTTTTACTGTATCTTTTAATCAAATAAATGCAGTCTTCCCGGGCATAAAAAATAACTAGACTTCCTTCAAAATTATTCCAAAATAAAACTTTGTAGATTCATTTGAATAAATTAAATGACTTGAATCATATGGACCCAGGGTGGAGAAAGGAAATTCTTATATGTCAGCATTTGCCGTTAACTGATCTGAGTATGTGAAAAATGATCCTTGAGGATCCATGGGCATTGGCTTGTCAGAGGCTGTTTGAAACAACTCCAACATAAGCTGCTCAGGTGAATTTTCCTCACAGTGAGGTGTTGCTGTTTTGTGGACCCGTCCATGTGTAAGTGAGGCTCGTTGTGGTATGGACCAGCTGGGTCTCGTCGCCCAAAACTCCCCTCCCTAGAGCAAACAGTGCATACTCTCTAAATTACTAATGCAAAAAAACCTTTGCCCATGTGTGGAGCTGAACCCTTCGCTCCTGCACCATTTTGACAAAACCCAAAACATCATGGAGAAGGCTGGTTTTATTCGTCACAACAAACACAAACAATTGTAATTTAAAAACTTTGGGTGGTTAACTCAGACTTTGACAAGGCGGTTTATCCATCGGTTTATAAACCCAAATATTCTGCCTCGCTCTTTCAATGGTATCTAAGGGGGAAGAGTCTGAGATGGTACAGGTTTGGAAATAAAACATCTATCCAACGTGATGCTGAGGCACTAACCTCTGCTTGAAGCGCAGTGATCATTTGTTGTTTCTCTAAACCACTGTAAAAAGTTTTTCTGGCGAGGATGGAAATATTCTTGAAACTTTTAGTGCTTTTCCAATATAAATAAAGCCTGCAGCGTCCAAAGCTGTGTGGAGTGTGGACATAGGAGGAAGACCATTTCAGAGACATGCTGAGAGAGGGAGTTTCGTGTTTAAATACGGGAAACCCCAAGCCTTCTACTGGCTCAATAAATCTCTTTTATTCCTCTAAGTGCTCTCCAGACAGTCTCAATGTTCAGGCCCTGCAATGACATGGAGAACTCTCATTGTGCTGTTTTGTATTGGTCCATTTGTCCGCCAATTAGGAGTGAAAAGGTGGGTTGATTTAACAAAAATTTAAATGTACGATGTTTGACAGGACATAAACACATGTTGGTGAATGTGCCGGCCGTATACCGGTGTGGGGGGAAACAGGAATATGTTTGTGCTCCTCGTGTGTGCGGAGGGGCTTCCATTATGCCCCCCGGGGAGCCTGGGTAGCTGCAAATGTCCCGGCGCATGGGTTCAATTACAGATTTCAAAAAATCATGCTTTTCAGCATTTGGTTTTCTGTACACATCCTGATACAAGGGACCACAGTGCGCAATGCTGTGTGTTGGGACATTCCAGCTCTAGTAAACTCGTGGAGCCTTCCGGATCACAGTACGACTCCATCTTCTGAACCCTAGCATGGGTCGCGGCTAAGCCCATAGCGCGACCCAACTGAGAAGAGAAAAGATCTTTTCCAAACTGCTCTTCGCAAAAAGTAACACTGACCCATATTCCACTAGGGGTACCTTCACAAACACACAAAACAAAGTTGTTTGTTGTTGTTTTTTTTTGTTTTTTTTTTAAATACTGAGTCTGCATGGAGAACTAAACCAGAGATCTCGGAAAAGGCCAATTAAATAGAATAAATAATCTGAATAAATTAAATCTACGTGCTTGGAGCAATTGAATGGGGCAGTTGGACCACTGCAAAAATGTAAAAGTAAAAATTGCAGAATCACATATTATAATTATTTTTTTTCATGTTATATATGTAGGTAAAACATATGTATGTAAATATTGAGTTACTTTTATTTGATGCATTTAAATTAAAAATAGAAATCATTTGTGTTTATTTAGCCTAAATCCTGGAAAATGTTTTTTAATTACATTTTTTCAACTGTAGTTTACTTGCATAAAATATTTGGAAGCAAAAATAACACACACACACACACACACACACACAAAATAACTGAACCAAAATGTTTATGTGATTCTGCAATATTATGGTAAGAAATCGGCAAGGGTTTTTTTTAAACTCACCAGTTTTCAGACATCACCAATTTGCTTAAATTTAAGCTTTCATCATCTTCAGAAACACTCTTCTCACTCATATCTACAAAAAAGTCACGAATCACTGTTTTCAGATTAGGTTACTAAGGTGACAATCTGACATCTGTACTCCTCTTGGGGCATTCTGGGCTGATTACGGGTCAGTGTGACGCACCTCTTCCGGGCAGAGCTCAAATGGGTGCAGTCTCATAAAGTGGGTGCAGAGCAGAGGGAAAGAGATGGAGTATCGAGACTGGGACGGCAGTTCGAGGACACTGCGGGAACATCCTTTTCAAAGGCGCGGCTGTAAAAGCTATCAGAGACACAGAAAGAGAGAGAAAATGGGCTGCCAGTTCCCTTCAACCGTCTGGTACATTCATATCTAATCAGTTGAACGGACGGCCCTATCCGCTTTCCACCGCAGCATGAAAGAGAAATATCTAAAAAACACAAGAGGCCCACCAGACAGTTGCTATGGCCTTCTGGAGAACAGATATTGCCTTCTGCCACTTGTGGAGCTGGTGTTAAACAGTGATTCCTGAGCCACTGTTGAAATTGACACCATCACTGCAAAAGGAATCATATTCTACAAGTATGAGCTTGCAGTCTGAATTAAAATGTAGTTAGTTAAAAATGCCAGGGTACCACAAAATAAAACATCTTTTACCTTGTCTTTGCATGCAAAAAAAAGAGGACAATTAAATGAATAAAAGTAACTAAATATTATTAATCCGTCAAAAAAAAATTTTTTCAAGTTTGAATTGAAATAACATCATTCAAGAACCTGTCAGAGCATCTGCAGAATTAACATAATAAACTCACACCTAATGAACTACATGACTTCTTAAGCCACTTTTTGCCTATTCCGTGGTTTACTCGTAACACATTAATTCTCTTTGAAGGATACTATTCTTCATGTGAGGTCATACCAGAAAATGGAAAGGCAGAAGTCTCCACACGCACCTCCACCAGAGAGTCTGCCATCTTGGTGTGAAAGATGATGGTGTTCATCATCTTTCCCTCAGAATCCCTGTGATCTGCCAGTCCTAGCGAGGCCTTGGACACGCTGGTGTAAGCCTAAACACGAAAGAAAGACAATCATCGTTAGCATTCATCTTCAAAGTTCATTCATTATTCTGACAACATTTTTCGCAATCTATTCTCAAAGGCTGAGCTTGGTGGGCTTTATTTCCATGAGCAAATCCTCAAGCAAATGAAGAGCATCGAATTCAAGATTGGAAACCTGGGACCAAGGCAAAGTGCGGTTTGATGTTTTACATATCATTACTTCTGAGAGGAAGGATTTTCTGGGAAATATTTTTGTAAATTTTTTGATACTGTTAAACCAGACAATGTCCAACCACACAATTTCCTCTCTAGCATACAAAATCAAATGAAGACGGTATGCAAAACAGATTCTCCTTTGGTGGTTAAGTCAAAAAACCTCTTTTTTTGCAGCGAAACAGCTGTGCCAAGCGCGTGGTGGTGGTTCAGCTTTGGACAAACCCTAAAACATAAGAAGTGTGAGAAAACTCAAACAAAATAAAGGACTGCTGCACACGCCCTGTGGCTGGCTTTCATCATCTAAAGATCGGCCATTCAAAGAATGCGGATGTTGCCAGGATGATGCCACGTGACAATTTAGCAGGGGCTAAACTCACAAAGCTTGTGGTTATGGATAGTCTGGGGAATGACCAATCAAACATATCACACAGCACTTTGAAGTCCACTGGAGAGTAGAAAAGCATTGAAAAATCGGCTTATTTTTAGATGTACATTTTCGGCAGACCTGCTGTGCTAGTTTAATCGGCCATTACAGATAAATAGGGACCGCACCTTTGGAAACGCAGAGGCCAAGTGCAGACGAGCAGACATGAACGAGTGAACGTAGTTGGTTATATACTGGCAAGTGCTATCTCAACAACCGGTCCATTAAAACAAGGAGAAGACAGCATGCTAAATTAAAGGAGAGAAGAAGGACATCCCTGCTTCGCCCGCAAAGTTCAAGGCTGCTCTCAAACTAACTTGCTGTGATATCAAACCTGGAGGAGTAGTGAATGATTCTAGACATTAATGGCATTTTATTTAAGTCTTTAACGGTTTCGTAGTTGACTAAAACAGTCATAAGTTTTAATGATTAGTTTCTCCTCTATCCGCGACCGTTTTTTTCTTGCTACTATACATTTAAGACTTCTATACTTACACTACTACTCAGAAGTCTTTGGGTCGGTAAGATTTTGAAATGTTTCTGAAGTCTATTATTCTCTCCAGGCTGCAAGTTAAAAACAGTAATTAAAATTGAAAATAATTATTACATATTATTTATTATTGTACATCTAATATGCTGATTGCGTTGCTGCTCAAGAATAATTTCTTATCATAATCAATGTTGAAAACAGTTTGTTACTGCTTAACATTTTCATGAAAATCAGTGATTACATTTATTCTGGATGAAAAAAAACACACTGATGAGCGGCGGATGGAGCAACAGCAATGAAAACAGAAATTTGTGTAACATTAGACACAATCTTTACCGACACTATGGATCAATTACTTGAGGAATGAAAATATTGCTTTCTGTAACTATTAGTCACTGTAGCTTTGTGTCATTAGTTTTTTATCAAACATTAGAAGACAGAAGGACAACATTTCTAATTCTGCAAAAAATGTATTTCAGTAATACAATCTATTGTAATCTAATAACTAAAAAGAATCTTAAGAGACCACCAACAAAAATGAACTGATGAATTCAGTTAAACTAAAACAACAAAAAAATGCATTAATAAAAAAAAAAAAAAAAAGTTAAAATAACATTTCATTTTTAAAATCTTCTGTGTATAATATATATAATTTTTTTTTTTTTTTTGTGGGGGGGGGGGGGGGTGCGACCTGGACATGTTTTAGTGTGATTTCAGCTACATAGCTGAATATACATACATCCACCCACCCACATCTGTCATCAGCCTCACACCACACTCAGCTGCTCTATAGCTGACTGTTTCAATCCTTGAATTTGCTTTGTCCTGGCAAACTGAGAGAGCAGTCTGAGCTCAAGACCTTGCAGTGAAGAAACTCTGCTGTTATTAGGGCCGTTCAGCTGATGGCAGCTTCTCCTGCTGAAGAGGCGAACTGAAACCCTCCTGTGTGAGGAGGTTCAGGCCTGTGTTTTTGAAGCAATCTTCTGGGTTCAAACGCAAATTCAGCTCTTTTTGTGGGATTTTGTGGCATTACCCCACAGGAAATAATCTGTCCAAAAAAGCAAAAATTGTGGTCACTCTACTGGAGGTGCAATAAACACACTGATTCAGTCACATACAGATGGTGTTAGTGCAAGTGTGACAGAATCATTTACTAAACATGCCCCGTGTAAAAATTACATGGAATTTTAAAACATCATGACCACATAATGTCTGTAAACCAGGTAACTTTAACTTGACACTGGCAAGGTTACCAAAGAGGAACTGATTAAATAAAGCAACTTCCACAGACAGGAATTGCATCAGTAATGCACTACAAATTCATCCAAACAGGAAATTCCATAGGGACAACATAACAAATAAAAATAAATAAATAGGTTTTACATTATAAATTTTTTTTCTGACACTACAGATCAATATTTTATGCATCCGTGCCAAAAAGTCTTAATTTCTTTAAAATTTGGAACCATCTGTTTCCATCTGATAAAGATTCACTTTTGAACCCGAGAACATTCTTTTAAAAGGAAGAGGTCAAATGGCTTCTCTGCTGTGGGACGGGGCAGACCAACACACAGAAACACATTTGAGCGCTAGCTGGGACCATCCCAAAGCCTGCAGTCCAGATCCACGCTCACAGATCCTCAAATCACATGAACAAGCTTGTCTCTCCTCCATCTCCGCTTCCATTCCCACCCACCCACATGCGTATTCCACAGGGACGAAGTCTGATTTATTTGAGCCTGGAATGAAAGGCGCGGGCTCTTCGTGAATAATCAGAGCTTCAAAAGAACAGCATGCATTGTGGTTCATTTCTAAGTATTTCCAATTAAGCCATTTGTTTATTATACAGCATGTACAAAATGTTGCTTTTATTATTATTCGGAAAACAAAAGATAAGCAAACTTTTGCAAGCAAACATTTGTCAGCATGAAACGTGTTTGTTGTGTTGCACTCTCAAACTGTGAGAGTATTAGTTGCTTTATGTTAACCGCCATCTGCTAATTAGCAAGAGGGAAGCAGAGATAAGAGCTGTTAATTATGTCTGATTAGGCTTTCAGAGAAAGCAAAAACATGTTTGACCCAGCTCAGATGAGAAGATATCATTTTACCTGAAAGTCTAAACCAGTCCAGCCTCATCCCCCTCTGAAATCGAACACTTCACCATCTTCAACTGCAACAGACATCCAAAACAATTTGTTATATCACAAAATAAAAAATATTAAGTACATACCAGCCCTTTATTTTATATTATAATTCTAATTATTTATTCAATTTGCATTCATAAACCTTTCTGAAGTCCTTTCATTATAATTTTTTTTTTTTTTTTTTTTTGCTCGCTAAATGCAAAATTTGGCCACTGACCATGATCTATTTAATATATAAACGCGCCCTTTTGTAATTTATGCAAAAAATAACGACATTGTAATCCATCGCGCTGTTACCATGAAATAATATGATGCACAGATTTTACAGATTATAAAACACACCAATAAATCTTAGAAAATAAGACCAGGGACATTTCAATTCAGATTTCATTGTTTTTAAGCACATTATGAATGTTTAAATAAGAAAGAAGAGGTTTCACTACCCTTGTTTAACACTGAGAGAGGTCATAGTGGTTCACGAAGGATGACATAATAATGGGACTCATCCTCTGGGCAGACAGACAGGTTCTATGAGGGAAATGAAGACATGAGTTTTTTTTACCATTCGTGTGTGTAATTTTAAAATATAAAAACAGCATGACGAGCAAGTTTTGCTCCTAATTGGAGTCTCAAAGCTAAACGGCAATACTAGTTCTCCATCTAGTGGTGTTGAAGGTCATGTATTACTCCTCAGTTCTTTCAGACACCCTTTTTGGAGATCCTGTGAATGATTCATAATGTGACTAATGTTCATGTATGAACCACCCAACTGCACATGACTGATTCTAATCTCATGAGAGCACTACAAATAGCAACTGCTCTCATAAGGAATTGTAACTGATCTGTGTCTTTTCTTTTAGTGCAGTAGGAAGGTAATGGATCCATAGAGCGGACAGTCTCACCTGCACTAGCTCATTGAGCACCACAGCATCAAACCCAGACAGGTACTGCACATAGTACCTCTGCATCACCGGGCCGTACTTCCGCACATGTGCCCTCAACTCCTCCATGTAAAAGATCAGCTCTGGCGATGTGCCTAAGAAAACAAGCAAAAATTAAGGTAAAAAACAGCCTTGCATTTTTCCCCATTCATTTTCTCCATAAAGAACTTTTAAAAGAAATGTGCAGAAAAAACAAAACATCTATTATTGGTTCTAAGCCGTAAACCAAAACGACCCACTCCAAGATTAATCACATGAATTACTCATTACTCCATGAACCAAGATGCTGTCAGGGTATACAACATTACAAATTATGTAAAAAAAAAAATAAATAAATCATAATAATAAGAATAATAATGTGCTGAATGATTTAATCAATTGAGAAGTATTGTTATTGTTAAAACTAAAACAATTAAAAATCGCTCTTGGTAATTGCAATAATGCTGAAATAAAATATAAATATGAAAAAATGTTATTTAAAAAACGTAAATGAAAACAAAAATTTGCCTTGGCAACTAATTATAAACTGAAGTACTAAAACTGAAAATAAAAAATAGATATACTAATAAAAATGACAAAATAACATAAATAAACTTTACACTGAAAATATAAAAATAAAAGCATATTCAAATTATGAATATATGTGACCCTGGACCCACGTCTTAAGTCACTGGGGTATATTTGTAGCAATAGCCAAAAGCATATTGTTATGGGTCAAAAAATTATTTAGATTTTTTCTTTATGCCAAAAATTATTAGGATATTTAGTAAAGAGCATGTTCCATGAAAATATTTTGTCAATTTCCTACTGTAAATATATCAAAACTTAATTTTTGATTTAGTTATATGTATTGCTAAGACACTTCATTTGGACAACTTTAAAGGCGATTTTCTTCAATATTTTGAGTTTTTTGCACCCTCGAAGATTCCAGATTTTTCAAATAGTTGTATCTCGGCAAATATTGTCCGATCCTAACAAACCATACATCAATGGGAATTTTGAAAAAAAAAAATTGACACTTAAGACTGCTTTTTGTGGTCCAGGGTCACACGACTATTTAACTAAACTATTAAGCTATTAAACAATGATTTTTTAAAGGGTGCAGTATGTAAGATTATTGACAGCTAGCGGTTGAAAAATGGGTTACTGCAGTCCAAATTCAAAATATTGTTTTTTTTCTACCGCCCCATCCTACTCAGCGCGTGTCCCAGTGATTGTCAGTGTTAAAAGACACACAACAGGAATGAGCGCAACTGACAATGGAGGGCGACAAGCCTTACATTATAACTGGAAATGATGATTGATTTATCCTCATTTTAATATGCCTTGGTCTTAGAATCTTTTTAGATTGAATCCGAGGGCTTTTTAGGTCGGGTAGATCTGTGATCTCCTGACTCGTTCGTTTGCTGGCTTCCATGGCTGCGATCACTGTTTTTCCGCTCTCTGGCAAAACCCGGGGTGACAAAATATTATTGGAATAAATTGCCAGTGGAACAGAATCACACAGACCAAAACAAAAACAGGCATTCCCACACAGAATGCACATTTTTAAAGTAGAATAGCTGGCTTTAGGTTTGATTTTTTAGGAGCACAAGTATGTGAACTTGTGGCATGGTTTCCTAAATATCTGCCAAATGTATTATGTTTGTTTTTTGTGCTTTGGTACAGTGAAAAAATGACATACAGCACCTTTATTAAAAATAGTTTTTGTTAATTGGAATAAACCTGAAATAAAATAAACTTGAAATAAAATATAGATTTGAAAACTTGCCAACTAACCAAAATGTTTAGTTTGGTTTAGAAAATGTGAAAAATATATAAAAACAAATAAATAAAAAGCCAAGTCAAAATTGTGAATAAACTATATTAACAGTATATTACTAAAATAACATTTGTAGATGCACTGTGGGAATAAATTGCAGAAAAAAAAAAGTTTTTAAATTTTTTAAAAATATTAAAGTGTAGCTTAAAGTATCATAAAAGAACAGATAAAATAAATAATTCAAGATTGAAGTAATAAAAAACTGGATTTACTTGTCAATGAAGTCATCTGTGCTTTTCTTTTGGATGATGTTGTCCGGCGTGTCTGAGCAGCACAGATGATCTCATCACGAGCGAGGAGAGAGCCATGACAAAAACAGAGCCTTGGGACCCCAGTAAGCCTGGTTGGTCTGCTAGCACTGTAGCAAGCTCTTTCAAGGCCGATCTCAAGAACTTGCGGCTGTTCTCTGTGCAAGGAGAGCCCCTGGATGAAATTATAAGAAGAAATACAGATTACCGTAAATACAGAGGATGAGGATGACTGTTTTGGTTTTGGTATCTTCAGAAATACAAAGTTACCACTTACACCGACTTGGATTAGAAATTACTTTATTAAAAATTTCTTTATTAGAAGTTACCACTTAACGCATGTGACAGAGCAGATTCTTTGCATTCACGGATGTCATTGACACGTTTGTTGTAACGTAGAAGATAAAGAAAACAAACACCCATTATAGTATATATACACAACACAAGGACATGCTTTATATGAAATGCATGAACCACATTTTGATAATGAAAACATTACATTTATGATACACACAATATGTTTAAATTAATTATAGAAAATGTGAGAATGTGTGTGCGGGTAGTAATCGCTGGACCCGCGAATGTTTACAAAGAGATCCTCTGCAGCTTTGTGAATGTGGAAGACCTCGTCCCTGAAACAGACAGAGACAGGAATTGCTCTGAAGGGCCAACTTCCACAGACTGAGAGCTGCGGGGTCAGTGTTCAGAGCCGCATGACACAAGATGAACCCGACTAGGACACAGAACAGAGAAAAGAGACTCTTATATACCACACAACACTACTGTTACATACAAAGACATTTCCTGTCAAAATCAGTGATATTGTAAAAAACAGCCCCACATCGAATATGTGTCCACAGAATTGGAAGGGGAGTTGTTCACAAATATTGTTAAATATTTTGTTTAATTTGACAATATTTTAATATATTTAATACATTCTCCAATTTCCTCAAAACTAGCACAGAAAACGTGGGAAAAAAAAAAAACAAAACAAAAACAGATTCCATCTGGCCCAGTTAAAAATTGAACCACAATCATGTAAATGCAATACTACTAAACAAAAAGACTAGTGAATTTTTTTTACTCAATATTTTAAACAATTGTTGCTGTCCTTCAATCTGAGGTATAACAATTATATAACAGCATTCAGAAGAAATCTAACTTTGGTAACATCCATATATGTCCAGAAAAAAAATTCAGAGGCAGAGAGTCATTTACATTTCGATGAAAACTTAAGGAAAAATGGTTAAATTAACATGGACAGAGGAATCATAAACTGTATGAATAGGGATACTTAGTTAAGAAAGTAAAAAGGGTCAGTTTTTAAATTTCATGCTGTCTTAATAACACACTTACAGACGATCCATTTCTCCAGGGGTGTCCAAGGATAAGTATTCACAGGGCATCGGAAACACAATGACAATGAACAATGTTCAGAAATACAATATCACAGTCATTGGTTTTATTTCATTTCAGCTTTACTGATTGTAGTACTTCAGCTTTAACTTATTTCTGGTAAATGCCATGACAAAATGTAAGTTTTTCCATCCAATAAGATGTTTCCTCCGCTTTATTTTCAATGAATGAAAATTCATTTTAATAGTTTTAATTAGTGCTAATCAATCGATAAAAAACACAACTTATTAATCGCACATTTTTTTCTGAGATTTAATGCAATAATTTCACATTCAATCTTTAAATTGATGTACAAACCAACATAAAGACAGTATATTTGTAATACTTGTTTAATGGCATCTTTTTTTTAATGACTGAAGGCCAGTATCAGTGTCTAAAAGACTCATCTTTTTCGTCTCACACTTAACCAACTAATACTAGTCACTTACCTTTTCTTTTTTCTTGTACTATCATATTCTTAAAAAAAAAAAAAAAAAACCTGGCTACGTGTTCTGTACTAGACTAACTGAGACTTGTCATAGCACTTGTATACCGTTGTTGTTCTTGTTGATCTGATTGTTTTTACTGTTCTCATGTTAAGTCACTTTGGAATAAAGGCGATCTGCTAAAGGATTATATGTAAATGTATCACTGATACCAATACTATGTCTCTATGAAATTGTTGTTTTTTCACCCTAATATGTAACCATTGACTATAGCCTTTCAACATCACAGTATAATTTAGAGCTAACACTTTAACATTTACTAGGCCTTTTCAAAAAAATGACTTCGAATTTAAGTAAGCTTAAAACAAAATTCACATAAACCCATTATAATAAAATGTCATATTTAGGCCTACCTGTACCCTTTAGCACAAATATACACGTAATTGAGTTATCAATCACTAAATTTACATTAAATGAAGATGAATCCTCAAAGCTCTATAAAAAGTTATTTCCTCTTTTTTTCTTGTTTGTTCTTGATGAAACAGATATCACAGCAGCTGGGTTATTAGGTTGTTTTGCATGGTTTTCTTAAGGGCTGCCGCGCTGCTGAACATGACACGGATCTGAAACGCATCGTATTTTCTCACAATTCTCTTTACCGTTTCTGACTCACTTCAGGGCTTAAAGTCTCAATAATGAATGTCTCCGGGTTGATGTGACCGTAAAGATGTTCTGCGACAGAATAAAGCAATTTTTGTCAAGAGAAAAGTGACAGAAAACAGCAGTTGTGAGTCGAGTGGCGAGCGAGCCCTGGCCCCGCCCCTGCATTAATTGCATTAAAAATATTTTTAACGCGTTAAACTTATAAAAAAAATCAATCACCTGCCATTAACCACGCTAATTTTGACAGCACTAGTTTTAATTAATAATTACAACACGGCTTGTGGCCCTCATTTTTAAGCATTGTAAGATGCTCTTTTAAACAGCTTGAAGATACTTAGTTTTGGCCAGAATCAAAGGAACATTAGTATACACTATGTGCTTATTTGCTAACTGGTTAGTGCGCTTAGCAACATGCTTACATCAGATACTGGGATCAACAGAGAGCATTTAATTTAGGCCTGTTTGCTTCATGTGAGGAAACTCCATTTCTATGGTGTGCATGAGAGATGGTTAGCGGAGTTGCTACCCATGAAGAGGTTTCAAATCAATCGCCAGACCTGAGCGGTTAAAAATGCTGCCTTACAAGACAGCTGTGTATGACAACTGAAAGTTTTGGGACTGATTGGGAATAATTAAGGACTATAGCTTATCCTGACCGTGTCCGACTGAGCTGGGTTGAGCATGGTGCTGGGTGCACTAATCAAACTGAGCAGCTGAGCGTTCCTCCACTGATCTGCAGACAGATTTCGGGTGGGTACAACCATCTGCAGAGGGAGACCAGTGCATCTTGCAGCGACTGTCAGGAAACAGAGAGAGAGAAATAGGCAGAAAAATGCAGAGAGCTCAGATTAAACCATGTCCTCCATATGTGACGGGAAACAGAGTAATAGGATTTTTATCTCGTTGTAGCAGATTTTACTTTTCCATGAGGGACAAACTCCTCCATCATCTTTTTCAGTGGGTTCTCATAATCCACAATCATCTGTCCAAGCCTGGGATATTCTCTATCACTGAACAAAAAAACATCACACAATATGTGACCTCAGACACAGCTCTGTCATTGGTCACATCCAAACGACGGCATAATAAAATCTTATAGATGTATTACCTGGAACCGTGTGTCATTTCGTGGGCATAGTTGTAGAGGCCGATTATCGCTTTGCGCTCCTCAATTCGAGAAAGCAGCATCATCAGGGTAATGTACGTCACCACTAAATCACGGTAGTTCTTTGTGAGGTCAAAATTTACAGTCTGCATTTTGTGGAAAAAATACACTTTTATTATATCTGACATGTCAGAAAATTCAAAGACAGCATGATTGCCATTAATTAACTCACAATATCAAAGAAAAAACTTGACAAGCGTCAATAGTGTTCAGAAGTTCACAAACGTGGTCCTGGAGGAAAAGAAAAGCCACAAACATTTAGGTTTTAAAAGACCCTCAATGTGTCTTTTATCAAGTATATTCAATATTAAAATAGGTATATAATAATTACATAGTTAAATTACAAGCTGAAATAAAAGCAAACAAAAATAAAAAAAAATGTAAACGAATTGGAAACTAGCTAGTTGTTGTTAGTTTAGTTTAACTTTAAGTACTAAAATGACCAAAAATAAATAAAATGCAAATAAAATAAAAAAAAAAAATCTAAAATACATAATAAATATAAATATAAAAATTTAATATATAAAATAGGCCTGGGTGATATGGCCAAAAAAATGATCACAATATTTTTTGTTCATATCAGTCGATATTTAAAGCTGCAGTCGGTAACTTTTGGGGCTCGCCTCTGGCAAAAGAACATTGTAGCCGGAGCTGCTACTTTCCAATATAAACAAAATCCACTGCTCGCTTCCCGGCTCTTCTGGTCCAATCAGTGCAGGGCTGTGCCACAGTGTTGTTTTGTGTTGAAAATGTCAAAAAATATATATTAATGAGCGAGGTACATTCATGAATCCATTTTTTCCAAACCGTTTGTTTTTGTCTTATCCGAATCACTACGGTACACCTATAATAAGTGTTTATATTCAGACTATTTTAGTCTGGTTGGGGTCCGGCGACACTGCAGAGTTAGCACAGTACCCTGCATGACTCGCCATAGATGTAAACAGAGAGAAGTAGCTCCGGCTACAATGTTCTTCTGCCAGACGCAAGCTCCAAAAGTTACAGACTGCAGCTTTAAAGCCAGACCATTTAATCCTTTCCTTAACAAAATAAATATCTAAATAGAAAAATGTATTTCTTAGTTTCTGCATGAGCTGAGTGATGTTGTTTCAAATAAAGAAACAGTTTTGGGTTGCCTGATAATATTAATGATAATAATAATAATAATAATAATATCACGTTTTTTTTTTAGAAATGCACATTTGATAGTAGCTTGAGTTAGGAGGAGGTAAATTTTGATTCATTATCAAAATCAGTAACATCTGTAAAAATTGTAACAACCTCAGTTTTATATGGTTAAATGTGATCTGACCAAGTGTTTGTTGTATTTTTTTTTTTTTTAATTAATTAATATCTCCCATAGTAGAATATATTTAAATCATGATAAACCCAGTTAAAACCACACAAATAGCACCTCAATACCATGGTAAAAATAATAACTATATGGTTTTTAGGTAGCATGTTTGTATGAAAAACAGTAATCTAAAAAGATTCAGTATAAATGCACACAGGCCTATAGCGTAATCACAAATACATACTACAATTATATAACATTACTCTTTAATAAAATTCAGTGGTGAATATCCTAAAAATTTCTGCCACACTACCATGGTGCACTGAGTGTTCCTACAGTAAACCAATTGTAAATGATGGCGATTTGTAGACTGAAAAGCATTTTGACTGTCTCGTTGCACACAGTGTTTCCCCGTTTGGCTTTAAACTAGTTTAACTCACCGAGTCATTTGTGTTCATCGCTGAATTTAAGTGCTTCACACTGGATCTCACTGTGCCTGCTTAATGCTCGCTTGACCGAGTAAACACATCTGCTCTAGTGAGCTCGCGCTACGCGGCAGTTTGGTCCGCGCGGATAAGTGATCATTGTGGCACGATTCAAATGAGTCACCTTTGGCGCATAAACATTATATCGAACATTTATCAAACTCTTCATATCATTTTATCAAGGAAAATTTTATCGCAATAATTACCGTTATCGAATTATCGCCCAGCCCTAATACAAAAAAAAGCTAATTCAAAATATGAATACTATAATCATATATAAACAATACTAAAATATCATTGTCACATATAGAAATACAAATCATGCAAGTATAAAAATAAAAATGACTCCACAGGATCTTATTCATGAAAACAACAGAATTAATTTGCATAAGTGGTTTGTAAACTCTCTAACTTAAACGGCATTCAATTCACTGCAACAATTTTACATGAGAATGATTTTATGAACATTTTACACAGACATTCATTCTGTTGGTGTTTTTTGAATGAGGGTCAATAGAGCAGGACTGCAACTCATACCTTAAATTCCACTAAACGTCCACAAAGGTGAAGTAATATAGAGCTAAATTCTTCAGTATTTCTGACTTTTCTTTTTGTAGTTGTGCTAGCTGTTGCTGTAAAATAAAAAAACAAGTGCAAATTAAACACTGTCACATAAAACTTAGTAAAATGATTGTGATATCTGACTAGGAAACTTATCAGCAGGGTTCACAATTGGATCATCTAAACTGAAAACTCTAACACACAAATCTCGTCAGCCTGCTGGATTAGTCTCAGAGCAGGGTTCAGTAATAAGGATGAGTTTCAAGACATTTGCCGGGGGAATGTTACTTGCCCTTTTAGGACAGTTCTGCATTGTAACCTTATGTTCATGGTATGCATCTATTTTAAGCCTAGCAAACTTTCACACAATTGGATTTTTGTGTTACACTTTACACTGTTGCTGTGAATTGTTCTTTTTCTGTCAATTCAGGTGATTCTTCCGTGATGAGAATTTGTCGAAAACTCAAAGACAGCGTTCTCAGATTTGATTTTGACAGTCAAACTAGTGAATGAACCCTGCATCAAGTCCTGACACGCACAGGCCTTTACCCTTTGTCTGTCTTTATGATATTTGCAATTCTAGAGCAAAAATGCATTACCGCTGCACCTGTGAAGATACTCAAAATAACAGTATTCTGACATCATTTCAGACATGCACATCTATTTTATATGATGTCCTGCTAATACCATTATATTTTAGTGATGTTTGGATAATATTATGTTAGGTTTAAAAAGAGTTTAAACTCAATTTAAATAAAACGAAAAAATTACATAATTTGTGCAGACTTTTCTCATTTCAGCAGTTTTTGCCAGATTGAAGCGTAGTGCAAATGCGCTCTAGAATCAAGTTAGTGACAGAATCCTTAGTATCTATCAGGATTTTTCCAGAAAACCAGGTAGAACTAAAAGAGTAATGATGCACTTCAGATACCCATAAAGCCAATATCAGAGAAACGACATTAAGAAGACAGAAGACACAAATTCCATCAAACCACACCATCCCCACCCTGCATTCTTTTACTGGACATAATTCACATCCTATCCTAATGAAGGATATTATTCCATTAGATTACAAGGTTACATGTAAAATGAGTCCCGGTATTTAAAAACTGTAGGCCTATATGAGGTAGAGATAATATTATGAAAAACAGCAGAGAGGGAGATGAAACCGTAATAAACGCAAAGACCCGGTACCGCAAGAGTTAATCTTAAAGCAAACAAACATGTTCAGGTCACATTTCGCTCCTAAATAAAAACATTTTAAAAAATATAAAATACTTGTAGGGACTTTTAGGACTATAAAGATGATATTTTCAATACAATTAATCACAATTTTTAGCAAATTTGATTTCTATAATGAAAATGAGATTTTAGCTTTTTAGCTTTTATTTAAATTTTCTATATTCCCATTATTTAATATGTTACTTTTACAATTATTATTTACTATGTAGTTTTACTACAATAATATATAAACATCAATAATTCAATTATATTCTTTTTATAAATCTGCATCAATTAAAGCCAGTAACACAAATATAATTTAAACAACCTAGCATTGTTTTTTTTTTTTTTTACACAATATGACTGCATTATAGTCTTGAGGAATTGTCATTAAATAAAAAAAAAAAAATTAAATTAAATATCACAAAATATCCCCTCTCACTGAATACTGGGGTAAAATATGACCTGGACACATTCTTGCCAGGTTTCATGAGATTCTGAGATTCCACAAAACCAAGCAAACTGTAAATCAAAGCTACACATTTGGCATAGTTGCATAGCACAGTTTAAAAAGTTTCCTTATCTCCATCTCCGCTCTTTTCAGAGTAAAGTGTGTTGGGGCACAAACTATGTAATGCTGTGCACAACAGGCTAAACCTCATTTCAAACTTGTTTTTGATCAGAGTGAATAAATATATGGAGGAAAGCATGTAACCATGCAGTAACAGACAAGGGTTAGTTCAACCGAAAATGAAAATCAGCCTGTTATGTACTCACCCTTGAGCCATCCTAGGTGTATATGACTTTCTTCTTTCAGACGAATCCAATCGAAGTTATATTAAAAATTGTCCTGACACTTCTAAGCTCTATCATTGCAGTGGGCGGGTGTTTCTGTAAACGTTAAATAAAGTGTGCGCATCTGTAATAAAACATGCCTCACATGGCTCTGGGGGGTGAATAAAGGCCTCCTGTAGCAATCCATGCATTTTTTGTAAGAAAAAAATACCATAATTCAAACGTAATAAACACTTTGCTCACACTTCTGCTGACTGTTGTATACGGAAGCATTCTGGCGGATGACGCAGGATGTATGAATCACACGCACGCCTCTGAGATATGCTAGTCTCACGAGTTTGTTTACAGGAGAAAAAGAAGCAAAGTTTCCTTATTTTAGCAAAGGAAAACCCAGTCTCCTCTTGGCTTATACTGAAATCCTCCAACATTTTTTCTCGCTTTGTACTTCTAATTCATGACCGGCGTTTTGTTTTGTTCTCTCTCCGCATTCGTCACTAATCACGCAACGCCCAAGTCCTGCATCATCCGCTGGAAGACCTTTCACATAAAATACCGGAAGTGATAGAAAAAGTATTTATTATGTTTTGAATTATGGATATAATTTTGCATGGATTTGCTACAGGAGGCCTTTACTCACCACCCGGAGCCGTGTGAGGCATGTTTTATTATGAATGCGCGCGCTTATTTAACGTGTTTTGGACTGTTAAATAGAAACACCCACCCCATTGCAATGATAGAGCCTAGAATAGCCAGGACAATTTTAATATAACTCTGATTGGAATCGTCTGAAAGAAGAAATCATATACACCAAGGATGTCTCGAGGGCGAGTAAAACACAGGCTACCTTTTTCATTTTTGGGTGAACTAAACCTTTAAAGGAAGCTCATAACACATCCCAAAATGTATCACAGCTACTCCTAATACAATTGAAGGTCATTATATTTAAAGAGTGATTTAAAGGGCCCATCTGAGATTCCTTTTGTCCATGTAGGTTACTGAAATACCGACATATATATGTGAGTACAACTGAAATGTTAAAAAACTACATATACATAAGAGCAGGAACTAAATAAAGCAATTGGAATTCACATGGAGTTCAAACTTACCAAAAGAATAATCCAGAAAATAGCCATGTTAAGCCATGCAAAAAATGCAAAAAAACAAGAAACAAAAAAGGAAATATTAAAACAACTCTAAAAGGCAACTGAAACACAGTTAAAAATGACACAGCTCCACATCATTGCGAGAAGCAGTTAAACATCTTTAACACAAAGTAGAAAGGCAAAGCGGCATGAAATACAACACTTCAAAACGGACATGGTGGTTGGTATTACAAAGAGACCAAAATGAAAAATAAAATAACACACAAAACACACAATTGAGACATGGTATGAATATACAAATATTGTATAGCACACATGGAAAAAATAAATGTTTGGTTAATTTGTTACGAGACCATTCCATTAAATAAAATTAAGGCAATCCAAGATGTCACGATGCTGATGATTTTCCAGTTTTTTCTAAAACAAACTCCTTTGTGGCTTATGAACAATATCTCAGGCTATACTGTCATCTTTACCCCTTTTCCTCCAAAATGGTGCTGACTGACATTCCAGAGTTTGCGGATTAGGACTGGCACGAATATCCATTTACTTGACAGCCGAACGATATCTGTTTTTATACCACCACATTGCTTTTGATGTAGCATCAAAATTTATGTAAACACAAAACAAATTTATTTGCACTCAATCACATATGACTTTTGTAAATGAAATTTTATTTATGAACAAATGGGGAAAATAAGTAGTGTCTGTCAACTGACCGTGCATCAAGACACACCAAATCGGCTGCTTCCAATGTACGAAATGTTTTGATTACTACGATCTAGTTTTTGAAGAAAATCATGCTGGAAATGTGCAGAATTGTGTCAGAATAGGAATACTGTCACTGGCACTAGGACCTTGTAGGTGGAAACATGTGGATTGTGGGGTATCAGAGCACAAATAACCAGGAAAAAACTACTTTTCCCCATAGTAGTACAAGTCCATTTTTTTTGAGTTGTTGCACAGAGTTGACCGTAATAGCAGGAATGTCAGAGAAAAAACCAGTAGATGGTGTGAACTAAGACATGCCTACATTCCTAAAGCAACATGGGCTGTACCGATGTTCCTAATCTTTTTCTTAATCTTGCATTTTTCTCTCTGGTTATATGGATTGATCCACACAAAAATGATTCCACATTAACAATAAATCCTCATTTGTGATTGTGTTGTGGGTCAAGTTAAGTGTGGCCAAAGGTTCCTGGAAAGACCGTCTGTCCTGGGGAAAGCTCCTCTCATAAGGACCTCACCTCATGTTCTGACCTAATAAAGCTGACACTACATCAAACATTTGAAAAATATAAAAAAAAAAATTGGGCTGGATGACAAACATTGTGGTTTTATCGTGTTTTTACAATGACCTCAAATTAAACCTCAATTTCCATATTTTCCAACCATAAGCAGTGATGTTTGAATCACTCTCTGATGGGTGGGGAAATGGTAACCCATGAACAGCATGCTAAACATGCTTCAGAGATGTTCAGGGTTGTGGCAATGGCAATGAAAGGGTTACAGAAGGGACTGGGCTTGGTGACTGTGGTTTTGGAGGGGGTATGACGCTAATCAGATGGGAGACTAAAACTGCTGAAACACAGAAAACACATTATTGAGCACTTGTTTCAGTACTACAACAACTATTACACAACACCACATCCACTTAATATCAGCACAGGAGATGTATGCAAAGCTGTATATTTGCTAAAGATCTAAAGTCATCATTTAGAGCAGTGGTTCTCAAACAGGGGGACGGGGACCCTTAATATTACACATTAAAATAACATAGCTCTTATCTAAAATAGAATTCTTAAAATAAACAAATCATATTTGTTTTTATTTTCTCTTAATTATTGTTGAACATGCAGATTTTTAATAGAGAGCTTAACTTTTGGAATCTTAAAATTAATTGTGGTAAATTTATCTAATATATTAAATTAATTAACCACTATTAATTAAGCAGCTTTTTCATAAATACAGTGCAAATACTTAAAAAACACAAATAAGGGTTGAGAACCACTGACATAGAGGAACTATTCTCCAAGTATGCTTTTGAACAAACACTAACATTGGACACAGTTAATATTACTATATGTACTTCTAATATTAAACTGGTCAAAAATTATCCCTTTCAGCATTTTTTTATTTTCATCAGCAACTCTGAGAATAGTGCAAAATATCTGATAAGATCCGGGTCACGGCACCAAATTTGAAGAGGGGCAAATTATCTTGTGCATTGATGAGTATTCTTAACATTATGTATTTTGACTGATCTGATATAGGAAAAAATTGCTGAAAAAACTGGGATGATCCTTGGTAAACATGGCAATCAAAAACCTAATTTACTGATGCACAACCACTGAAAGCAGGAGAAAACATGCAATACTTTCTTTTAAACACTTATCTTGACGGATTAAAGGTGCTGTAAGAGGTTTTTAGAAAAAACAAATAAAAAAAAAAACAAATCCACTTGCAGCACCTTTAATACATCAAACATCAATTAGAATTATAATCTAATACATGAGTGAACCATTATACAAGCATCAATATCATAACATTCACTCAGAGTCATTGAAGCATACTTGATTCATAAAATGAAACTTACGTTGTTGTTGCGTGTCTCGACGGCTGGGAATTTTCTAACGATGAATTTCACGGCTGACTCCAGGTTTTTGTCAATCAGGTAAGAAGGCTTTGCCTTGGGATCTCCACAGGCCTACAACGAACAGGAAAAAACATCAATGCTAAATGTGCAACAGCTCGAACAGGACCACTGTGAACGTGCAGAAAACTGACTGATATTCCACTGATCATGGAACAAAGATTCAAACTGTTTGAAAGAGATCAGAGAGGATGAAAAGTGAGGTAAAGTGCAGGGATTTGATCATGATCACAGTTAGAAAATGCAGTGGAAGAAATGTAAAAAAAAAACAGAAAACAAAACAAAAATAAATAAGAAAGAGCCAGAATGTTGAGACTGAAAATAGAGACTGAAAGTGAAAAAAGGACAGACAGAATGGAAAGTAGGAATGGGAATCAAAAGGAATTTAATGATCCAATGGTCATCACGATTTTTAGAACCCTTTAGGAAGAACAAAATAATTGATTCAAACTATATTGTATAACACTATAACATACCAATATACTTTGTAAAAATAAATATATTTTATTATATAAAGATATAGAAATATTTTTGACTATTGTGATCAAAAAACAATCTGTTCAAAAGAGAAATTTGTTTGGGAATCAAACTACAACCAGTAAGTATGATGTAACAAAACATTTTTTTTTTTTTTTAGCATATTATTTTTTTGGGTTTATTTACAATCAATTAAGAACGTAAACACATAATTCATTTAGTACATTGCTCAGGGTTTTGTTTTAAAAATGGTAAAGTTCTGGATTCCCAACCCTAATGGAAGGACAGATAAAAAGGGAAAAAGAGGAAAAGAGAGAGGACAGAATTGAAAATGCTCTTCAAACAGACAAGGGTGCTGCGTGAGAAGTTGGAGAGCAGTTAGTGGAACACGGACAGCAGTGTATGATCAGAAACAGTCCTGGAGAGAGAGAGAGCAACAGAGAGATGGTGGGTATGCTGGACAGTGCGTCTGATTGGCTGGCTGTTCTGTAAGAGGTGAGTGTCTTACAGAGTGAAGGAGCTGGAACGCATCAGTGGACGTGCAGCTGAGGCAGGGCAGTGTGTATGGTCACATGACACATTACATGATGCTTTACATGCACCTAGGGCTAACGCAGCATCGAACCTCAAGACCATTCCAGTGTGCACGGCAACACACAGAGGCTCTAGGTGCTGTAAGACAATGTGTTTTTAACGAAGCCCATTAGGTCGTTCCCAAAAAAAAAAAAAACGACACCGCATGCCTAGCAAACTGACACTCAGAACCCTGGAAATAATGCAAAACCGGCAATCAGCTCTGGGTAACAGAACGAAACCCATTAACATTTAATTACATTAGCTCCTGTGCCCGCTGATAATTTAACACAGCCAATCACAGTGGAGTGAGTAAATAAACCCATAGAGAATCTACACTCAAAAAATGGCTGGTTATGTTCTTCCTTGTCTTTATCGTACTGACATCCAACTGGTTTTTTGCATTTAAAAGAAAAGTTTGTGAAAATAAGGAGGATGGTAAAAAATAAAACAAACAAATAAGGGGAAAAAATGGGGGGGGGGGGGAGAAAAATAAGCCTCATGCATTAATTAATATTACCCCAACAAATGTAAGCAATGGTTCATAGTTACATATATTTGGCTGGGTGATAGTAGTGAATTGGCCGATATTAGTGATTTTTTTTACTTTTGTCATCATATAGCTAGCGCCAGATAACACTAAATTTGAAACATTTATTGAACATTTATTCATATTTCATATTGTACATTATATGCTTAGGGATTTTAGCAATCACATTATCCCTTATAAGTACAGTAAAAAAAAAAACATGGACTCTCAAATATTAATGGACTCTGACACTGACAAAAACTATGATCTTTGCGTTTTAGTAAGTATAAACATTTTACATGAAAAAAAATATTAGTATTTAACTAATGTAATTACACATTTTTATAATACACAAAGTAACAATGGCTGTCGAAATAAAGGCTCATAAAAAAAAAACATAAGCTATTTCAGAAGACATATACATAAATTAACAAACTTAGATATATAAAATCTTGAGATATATAATTGAGGAATTGTTTAAGCTATATCACCCAGCACTCACCACTCAACATCTGTAAGACTGGAATAAGTTTAAGACTGAAAACAACAATCAAAACAAAACTCTCTTCGCTAAAGAAACAGAAAATAAATCAGTTTAAAGAAAGATTAAAATGAAGAATCCTGCAGGTGTTACGGGTTGGGAAGGGCCTTTTTTGTGAGTTGCGTACAGAAAGATCATGGGGACATGAACTGGTAGGAGAGCGGGGGGGAAAGGGGGGGCTGACGATTTTAGGAAGGTGGAGAAAAGCTGTGCAAACCTCCAAACTTGTCCTTGACTGGGGAAGCATTGTAACAGAAAGAGAGAAAATTACACATAAACACAGGTTCCAACGATCTACTCATGCATAGTGCACTTCAAAACCAATTAGCTAGTTGGGAACTAAAGTGTTCAGTGTCCAGTTATGTTGTTGGTTCGGGGCCTCAGGAGGGGGGGATGGAAAAAAAAAAAAAAAAAAAAAAAAAAAACCCGTCACAGGGCGTCCGTTGGGTCACACAGTGCATTTGGAGAGGCAGTGTTCCCCCCGACCTCCATCCTTGCCGCCCTGCCGCCTTCACTCCTCTCGGGAGCAGGAACCCTGGGGCTGCGTTCCGCCTTCCCCCGGTCCATGTTCCCGCACGCCCCGGACGGTGGGCTTCGTCCCCGCCCCATCCTCCCTGGCCCCGTCCCGGGCCCCCCACCTGTTCCCCCTCCCTGCCCTCCGCTCTGCCTTCCCGCCTGCCTCCGCCCCGCCCCGCCCCCCGGCCGACTCGCGCGCGCCCGCCCCCCTCCCCCCCGCCCACCCCCCCCCCCCCCCCCGCCTGTCCTTATCCTCTGCTTTCCCCTGCCTCCTCCCCGTTCCTGCCCCGCTCCGCCCCCCGGGGCCCTCATTCCCCGGGCACCGCCTCGGATGACAGACCGCAGATGAATTTTCTTGTAACTTTGACTACCCGCATTCAATCGAAAAGTAATAGCATGGTAGACGCCGTAATAGATGATACAACAAAGAAGTACACCTAGCACTAAGATGTGCTCGTTTCAGGGTGTTGATTTATTTTTACGCTGTTACTCTAAGAGAGTTGTAGCTCCTGATTAAATAATATCGTTTTTTCCTAATGGTCTGGATTTTCTCTACACTTTTCAGAAAAGATGTCACTGGGGCGATACCTTTTCAAAAAGAAGGCAAAACCTTTGTACCTAAAGGTCCATAAAAACAATTGTACCTTAAAGCTACATAGTTAATGGCTAAAGAGTACAAACGTGTACTGCTTCTGAAAGATTACTGCTGTGACATAAACATTATGTACATTTTTTTTTCTATTGTCCGTCTACTAACACCTTTTTCCACTAATATGATTGTTGGTACCACATTACAGCCACACAGAGGTCAATGTTACAGGTTTGGTTTGGGTTGCTTTGGTTGATGTGAGTTTCGAGTGAGCTAATTTGAGTCTGACAAGTAAGAATAAACAACAAACTAGGTTAACAATTTCTATCTTGGCAGTGCCATTCAATTATATAATACTGTTATTTTAGTGCGTCAACAATCAGAGCTGTTGTTGAAGAGTGATGCATAAATTCACCAAGGAAACATTTGTAGCTATGTGGCACTAGGGAATACTGTGTTGACATCAAACATCAAATAAAGCAAAATACTTAGGCAACAAAAATAGTTTAAGTACTATTGTCATCAGAAGCCATCAGTATATTTTAATTGCATTGTCCGCAGAAGCTGCTGACATTAACAGGGATGGATTCATCCACTAGAATTAAACTTCTGTCATCCCTTACTTATCAATCCACTTGTTCCAAAACCTGTATAGTTTTGACTTTCTTACTTCTTTCCTGAACACAAAGAAGGTATTTTGAAGAATGCTGGGAACCAAACAGTTGACCAACATTCTTCAAAATACCTTCTTTTGTCGTTCTTTAACAGCTGAAGAAAATCATACAGGTAAGGGACAACATTGAGGATGAGTAAATGATGACTATCTTCTGATATTGTGATGTGCTTGGTGAGACAAGGATGGGGGTACACATTCTAACACACCACCTTTTGCTATAGCCTCCGTACCGATTACCAGGGTTCGGATCCTGTAGAGCCAAATGGTTCACAATGGCGCCCCTGTTACTCGACTTTGGGCCCCCGTCAGACTAGCTATGTTAGGATCACTTCAACGTGTATCAAACGTACGCCGGTACTCCGCGAGTTCCGTCCCTTGTCAGGAAACTCATACCTAGAACGGGAGTGAACCGGGTGGGCACTGGCTTTGGCCACCGCTTCTTTGGTGGCAACGGGCCTCTCCCCAGCCTGGGCGCTCCGCCTGCACTTCCTGAGGGGTTTCCTCGCAGGCTTCTGCTTGCGACACCGTTTGTCCGCCAACTCCCCCCTCCCGAATAATAGCTTACCACCCCTACACTGCCACAGCAGTTACTACCCACACTTCCTGTTGTATACCAACATCACAGCACATTCAGATGTCGCCCGTGATCTCCAGTCTGCTCGCTCTTCCCTTAGCTCCCAGGCCCCGATGTGCGCGCCGTGAAAATCCTGCCACCTAAAACCAGAGACATCTGAATCAACAAGCATCCAATTTCGATTGCGCCTTCAATAGTAAACTTACCACCCCCCCCCCGAGCGCAAGACCTTCCAACTGTTCAGTTGTTGTAGGAGTGCAGGCGCACTCCACCTTCTTGGACGCAAGCTTGCCCAAGAAAGGAAACACTAGGGCCGCAACCTGCATGCCCGCAACCATGCGTTTTCACGTGTGTTTCCCGCCATTTTAGGCCAAATTTTGTCACCATTATTGTTCTAAGATTCCCTCAGCCCAAAAATGGGTGAATGGAGGTTTTTTCTATGTTTAGCTGCCGTTTGTGTTGCATTGCTTGGTTCCACCGATATACAAACTCATTTTACAACAACAAAAACAAATTTAAATAAATATTTAGCTAAAAATCAGCTATTGGGGTGCTGCCCGCGAACCCCTATATCCAAGAGAACGAGCCCTGCGGGGTTCCCCCGGCACGCCGCCGCGCCGCGCCAGCTGTTAAACTTTTTGTAAAGGAGAAGAAAATGGGAATCGAGCACTGAATGGAAAAAGATAATGATCGCCATGGCAAAAAAATACCAAAATGCCCCCAACCCACCTCTAGCGGTGCCCATTTTTGCCCTCAAAAATTGTCTACTCATGCCCTTAACACCTCATTTTTTCCTAACCCGTATATTCTGCCGGTCATAACCTCAAAACACTGCCAGACCTCATGCAAATAATAGCGTATATTTGCCCCCCACAAAAGCTCAAGACTGAACCGGCATTGTCCTTGCCCCAAAAGTTAAAATAGCGTCATCCACAAAAGAAAATAACATCCCCCCAACACAACTCATATTTACCCTTCCCGTAGCATGCCCGTGAAAGGTTCTTCGGTACATGATTCACTTTCTAATCACCCCGAACACCAAATTTTTTTCATTGCTCTCCTTTTTCCCTCCCCTTTCTCCACTGTCATCACATCCTGTTTAGGGTATGCAACTCTTTTATTTTTTTCTCCATATATATTCACTTTATATTATTGTTACCAAATTCTGTGTTTAAGCATGTCTATCTATTTGAATGCATAACACAATTTATTCATTTTATTTTTTCTTAAAGTAGCCTTATGAATTTTTTTTCCCTCAGAAATTCTGTGTTGTGTATTTACATTTTTCTGGTTATCAAATGAAGGCATAAAATCATTAATTTTTGTAATAATTTATCATTTAATTATTGAAAATTAAGCAAACATTTTTTGGCAAACAAAGGGGTTTTACTATTAAAATTAAAACATGGAAGAAATGTTGTGTGATTATTCCTTTTTAAATAATGTTTGTTTCATTTAAGTAGTAGTAAAAGGTTCATTAAGTGACTCTCAGAGCCCGTTCTGGGAGATGTGGTTCATGTGTTTTACATCATCATTTAGTGAGGACGGACAGACGCTGAAATCATCAACCGCGTCGTACGAGCATCACACAAGCTTCAGTGTGTGTGTGTTTGTGTGTAAACTGCACGTCTGCGCAATTCATTATCAGAGACAGGCAGAACATGCAGGATTCTATATTTAAATCGACTTTTGCTGCTTTATATTTACAGATACTAGTCCATATCATGATTTGATTTAAGTGTAATGACCTATTTTTGGTTAATTAATTCAAAATTTGAGAAATTTCTGTGACATTTGGGTGTCCGTTAAACTGTGAATTCTGTTTTTATGACTGGATAAAGACTTTCACTGCGTACCGTTTTTTCCTCTTATCATGTGGCCACTTGCATATTGTTAACATAATATCTTACATACCTTATATTACATACAACTGGTGAGAAGGGCCAGTGTAATGCAAATATATCTGAAAGGTCTGCACGAGGATATAGTCACCACTTCTCGTGAGGCTAATCAGATCTCGCATAGAACACATCAGATCTCGTCACACCTCCTACTAAACACTGAACATTTTTTTAACATTCTAGCAGACATTATACCAATAAAAACACAACTTAAAGGGTTAGTTGTACGACATTCGACCTTCACCTAAGGAGGCCTTTGTTAATAATTATAATAATATTTTTTGACCATTTTTAGACCCCTTTCTTGAATCAGGCATGTATTTTTTTAGCGTGCATAAATAAATGCAGCCATTAGCTGAGGCAGAAAATACTTCTTTTAAAACATTAGAAAAATATTACAGATCCCCAGTCTGCACACTGTGTGTAAAGTGTTAAAAATAAATGTATTAAAGAGGCTGTTGTAATAAATATTTTTTGATTATTATTTTCTTTTGTTCTTTTACCAGAACAACGAGTAAAATTACAATGATAACATTTATTAATGTTGATTGAGTTTTTTTTTTCTCAGCTTTTATTTTGGCAGAAACCCGAAGAAAGACCTCAAGCGCTTGTCCTTTTTTGACAAAATGATTCTCATTAAGAATCTGGGAAGACGTTTGTTGCACGTATCCACATTGTCACATGCCTTGTAAAAAATCAAAAAATGTTCCTGAGCAGCCAACGAGTAACACTGTGTTTCAGCACATGCTTTCCTTGCAACTTTGAACCCTGCGCCAGTGAGCTCATGCAAGCCTGGCGAACACATTCAATTCATGCTTGTATTAGAAAAACATAAACATTCTGTAGTTATATTTAAATTGTTTAGGGCATTTCGTTGATTCACATCATCATACAAAGCACCAGACCCAACCGCAGTCAGATGCAGTACTAAACAGCAAATGCAGTACTAAACACGTCTCTCAGGGCTGTAGGTGCTTGTTAATGAGTTTGTTTTTTGTGCGTCCTTTCTCTGACAGCTTTTAGATGTTCCACACTGACATCATGGCGCTGCTTATCACGAGCCTCTATGTGATCCTGTCAAGTCCATGATGGTCGTGGTACAAAAATTATTCAAGTCTTTTTTTTGTTTGCTAGTTTTTAAGCGAAAATTTTCAGTTGCAGAACATTCGGTGCATCCCTAGTCATTTCATGAATTCAGATCAAATAAACACTATTAGACAATGCATTTTAACCTCCCTCTCTGTATCCACCACATTTGCCAACATAGATCTTACAGCACTCAATGCAATGCCTGCCCAGTTGCTAGGCAACAGACTACCAAAACATGTATTCCAATTTCTAGTCCTGTGGAAAAGCCATCCCCAATGGCAACCTTTTAATTTTGGACAGAAAGGGAAAAACACAATCAAGAAGTAATGGGATATAAAAAAAAATAATTGGATAGAAAAAAGTTAATTGGTAAATAAAGTGTTGTTCTACCTTGTTGTATTCTGAATGGTCCATATTGTTAACATGTGAGTACAGACGAACAACAGTGTATGAACTAATATTTGAGTTTGACCACCCCCCCCTGTGAGGTCAGACATCCCCAATGACATCAGTGGGCAAATGGGAGAGAACAGGGTCACTCCTGAGACCATTCTTGCCTCTCTAAGAAAAATGGCATCACACACATCTGATTAATTCAACGAGGCCAGAGGGAGGAAAAAAAAAAAAATGCTACACAGTGCTGATCTTCCACTAAGCCCACGGTCTGCGTGTGATCTTCCTACAAGAGGTGTGACCCAGATTGATCCGTCTTTGCTGATTACTCGGCACCAATCTTGATTTGCATGGAACTATACGAATACTATAGTTGCGATATTTACTTATCATGGTAAGTACATCATTTGTTGTCTAAATGCACTGCATTAGTAAGAAAGGACAGCAGTATGTTTTACCAGGCAATGCTGAGAGGACGAGAACATTAGCATTACCTCAAATCGATGAAAACATAAGTGTTCCAAAATACAAACTAGTCTTGCCCAAAGGTTGCTTTAATGTTACGAGGTTGTTTACGATCTATTTGCATTAGTTTATATCCACTGGTCACATTAGGGCTGCACGGTTAATCAAAGCACGATTAATCGCGATTGTCATGCACATTTTGTCAGTAAAGCCAGTTCCTGGCAGTTAGTAAGTAAATCCCCCGTCACCTGCTTTCAGCAGGTGGAGAGCAGCATTGTCGCTACACAGAGCCGTATCACAATTTCAGTAACAGACTACGGCTCTGTCGAGTAATATTTACCAAGCCTGGACGGTGGGCGGGGGCGATAGCGACTACAGTTTTCATCATGTAATCTGTAATCAGTAACAGACTACGATCTGTGAGTAATATATCAAGCTGTGTTAGTTTGAGATAGTGCACTATGGTAAAAGTGTTTTGAGGTCATTACCTAGTATTGAGCAACAAGTCTTCATTAATCAATAATCTGCCCCGTGATCATAATTTGTGTAACAAGTTGGTGTTTTACTGTCACTGGTGTTTATTTGAGAAGGACTGAAGTGAAATGTATGTATGTGTGTGTTCTCACAGTTTTGCAGAGACACATTCTGTATTTCTTATGAGTCTGAGGTGAAATATAACTCTATTAACTGGTTTCTGAGATACAGGGTAACTACCATACTTTCTAATGTCACATCTCTAATTACCTGCTGTTTATATTTCTATATTCTTCCATTAGGAAAATACAGGTTAATGATAGGTAGTGTAACTGGGGTGTTTTTAGAAATGGGTCATTTTTGAGTGCATGTGCTACTTCCCTGCGGTCCTGAGAGACTTACTCTACTTCTGGCATGAACTTCTCCCGTTTTTTAGTGTGTTTTGGGTATGGTTTTTTGTGTCTGTGTCTTTTTAATTTTTTGGTGCTTTTTTCAGAATGTGAGATTCTTCAGTTTGCTGCGGCTGTGGGTATCATATTTTGTCTACTGAAGTACTCGACAGATAAATGAAATGTGCACCTTATAGTAAAGTTAGAGTTATAGTACAGATAATTAAACAATCTATATTTGTGTCATGGGTCAGATGGACGTCTTGCATCAGCACTGTTGTAAAACTGCAAACTCAAAACATCAGAGCTCTCAAAGGCATTGTGTTTGATCATGATGTGAAGACTACGCAAGTCTTCTGCTGTTTTTGTTTGTTTGTTTGTTTTGTCATTCTTCTTCTGTAAGTTTTACCAGAGACGAACTCCTTAACATTAAGCAACACATCCCAGACACTGTTTCTTCTGTTTTTGATTATTCAGACGTTTTGTCGGACATTCAGTGGTACAGCGGTGTTGTTCAAATGCATGCTCAGACGCAGAAGAGGGAAGTTCTTGTGTTTTTGTGAGTTTCTTAAGTTCCTGAAGAATGATTGTTGGGCGCCGTGTTGTGACATCTGGCTGAACTAATAACTGAAGAGGAGCAACAGTACCCGGACTCTCTTTAATCATTCTTGGAGATTTTAATAAAGCAAATATTTCCCGTGACCTTCCAAAATACAGACAGCACGTTGCATGTCCCTCCAGAGACAGTAATATACTGGATCACTCTGCATATCACTCTGTTCCACGGGCAGCTCTGGGGCTGTCTGATCACTGCCTGGTTCATCTCATACCAACATACAGGCAGAAAATTAAATCAGCTAAACCTGTATTAAGGACTGTAAAAAGATGGACTAATGAAGCAGGGCGGGATTTACAAGCCTGCTTCGACTGCACTGATTGGAGTGACCGAACTGGACGAGCTCACAGAGACTGTAACTTCATATATCATGTTTCTGTGAGGATATGTGCATTCCTACCAGGACATTCTTATCATTTAATAATGACAAACCGTGGTTTACTGGGAAACTCAAACAGCTCAAACAGCCAACAATCCGGCGTCAGTATGGACTGGTCTGAGCATCACTAAGTACAAGACACCACCACTACAGTCCGTGGAGAATCAACAACTGGCTGACGATCTGAATGTGTTTTACCAGTCCCTCCAGGATTGAATGTTTTACTGTTGATTTGGAAAGGATAGTCTACCACCCCCCCATCCGCTCTGATCTGCACTTCACACATTCACTTACCACCCCTGCACCCACCCCCTCACCATTCAACCTGTGCTTAAGGTCTGTGTAGAGGACGTGAACCGGGTCTTCAGGAGGCAGAAATCTAGAAAAGCTTCAGGTCCAGATGGTGTTTCACCTGCCTGTTTAAAAGTCTGTGCTGACCAACTGGCCCCCATCTTCACACAGATCTTCAACAGATCACTGGAGCTGTGTGAAGTTCCCTGCTGCTTCAAACGCTCCACCATCTTTCCGGTCCCTAAAAAGCCCAAAATCACTTAATGACTACAGACCTGTTGCTCTCACGTCTGTGGTCATGAAGTCACTTGAGAGACTGGTCCTGGCCTACCTGAAGGGACATCACTGGTACCCTTGCTGGATCCTCTTCATTTTGCCCTACAGAGCAAACAGGTCTGTGGATGAATGCAGTCAACATTTCGTCATATTGGATTTTCAGCGAGAGAGTGCCCTCTGGCCTTTGGAATGGAGATTTACTACCTGATCACAGAACTGTGCAATCACTGAAAGCATACACATGAACATCGCAGAGCTTCTGCCTAATCGGGCTTTTTTTTTAAACTGAATCGTGTAAATTCATATACCCACATGTGTTCATACGATTTTGACGTAACTTTTTGCTCATTTGGTGCTTAAATAAAGTGTTTTAGACCACCGCTTGAATGGAACGTGATGCGTCCAGTCAATACCTGCGAATTGTCCTAGATGCAGACGCTACGCCTTTTGCATTTCTACCATTTCGAATTATTGAAAGCTGTAGCAGTTTCCTTGTTAGAGTGTGTTAATTTTAACATTTACTAACACACTTTTAAATGTTAATATTTCTTCTGTTAACATTAGTTAATGAACTATGAACTAACTTTAATGATCAATATATAACTTATATTAATATTTTTATTTATTTACAAATTATGGTTCAGTACTTTTTTTTTATATAGTAAAAGCCTAGGGCTGTTACAATTAATCGCCATTCGGATTGTCATGCGCATCTGTCAGACTAAAGCCGGTCCCATTGATTAGTATTAACTCAGCCTCACCTGACTTTCAGATTGAGCGGCTTCACAAACAAAGCCGTCGTTCACTGACAATTAGACAAAATTACCATCATAATCGCAGATGAATCGCATCGATTACAAACTCAAATTCATCTGCTTGTCAGTGAAACTACGGCTCTGTGTAGTGAAAATAATCATATTACTTGGTTGACAATGAAGCACTTTCCTGCCATATACACATTTGTGCATAAAAAAAACACTAAAAATAGTGCCAATGTACATATTAATATAAGGAAATTTTCATATGTTTTTATTTATTATTATTATTTTTTTTTAAAGGTGTTTTATCTGTATTTTAACTGTTCACGTCATTGTATTGAGTTTTAGTGTTTTAAATGGTTGAGTTTTATATGGTTAACGAAAATGGGGGTTGGAATATTAAGGAACATTATTTTTTCGGCCAATTTACATGGTGGCTTTTTTTTTTTCAGATAATCAGAATTAGTTTGTTGCTTGTATAGACTTTTGCTTTGGCAAAAAAAATATTCCCTGTAATTTTATGTAAAATAAGCACTTAAATTAACGTTAATAATTTAATTTTGAAGTTGTTAATATATTTGTTGTAGTGGTGGCCAGACCATAACTTGATAACTATTCTATTTATGACACAGTGTCACAACATATATGGAAATATAATTTAAAATTATATTATTTATATTTACATATAAATAAAATTTAAAACATAATAGTAAAAAGGACATTAAAATATATATTAGAAAAATAAATATTTGCATTAACAATAATGAAAAAATTGCCATGAAAATAGATGTCACCATATAGAACTTTAAGCAAAATATCTTTGGATTTTGTTTTAAAATATGACCCTGACATATTGGTGTTTCTGGATATTCACCGCCAAATATGTTTAATACCCATGCCACTAATCCCATCCCATAATGCCTATGAATCTTAGATCAATGAGTTCTCTTTGTTACAAACGTCAGCAAAATCAAACAGTTACACTAACGATTAAAATCACTCCTCACTATCAAAGGAACTGATAAAATAGAAATACTGCAGGACACGACCGTGGTCAAAACCACCAGCAGACCCACGTCAGAACCCTACAGGATCTGACATCGTGTCAGACATACTGTTGACTTCAGGTAATGAACAGCTGAAGGAGTGCAAGGGCTTAGTGTGGTCTGTTTTCAAAACAGCACCCATTGACAAATCAAACAGACAGATTCGATTTATCCAGCACTGTCCGGCCACCTACCAACGGCCACAATTAGATCTTTGTAGAAACTCACGCTTTCAGAAGCTGAGATGGTCTGGACTGGATTAATCTCGCCTTTATAGATGGGTCAGTATAAGTGCTTTAAAAGCGGGGTCACGGTGAAGGTTCTAGTCTGGACAACACAGTGTTCCGAAGGCCTTCTCAATCATGGGCGTTGGGTGCACTGTATCCCTGAATAGACAGTGCCAGTAAATAGATGTTTAAGCATGGTATCTTTGCTTTTATGATCGCAGGGGAGGTAAAACTAAGACTGACCCTATCCTCATCTCACCCAACTAATACGGATTAGATCGATTCGTTTCGCCTTGGAGATTCACTATCACTAGCCTGTGCTAATATCTCATTCAAAATGAGCCAGTAATGCAGAATACGCAGCGTAAACAGTGATTGATTATGGCTGTGTCGTCGCGAACCACACAAGCACGCACTCAATCAGGGCCTGGCCTCATCAACCCCGTGTGTATATTGTGTGCGGCTTACTGCAGTCGTCCGAAACACTCCATGCAAGAGCCCTCTTAGTTTCACCCTGTCTGTGATGTTGTAGATGCGCGTGAGCATCCCGATGCCGCGGTCGTTGAGGATCGTCAGTTTCTCGCCAGCTTCCCTGCTGCTTCGGCTGCAGCGCGCCCCGAGGACATGGCTTCAAACGACCGTTAACAATGAGCTAAAGCACAAGCCAAACGGATTGCCTCGTGTTAGTGTTAAAGGGTAAAGTGCCAAAACGAGTAGTTTTAGTGTTCACTTGTTAAAATTCGCCCATATTACGGGCTTGAGGCGGTCGTCGGGGAATGGTGTGTTTTTTTCTAGGTGTTGCCCTGACGGCCAGAACGAGGCACTGCTACTTCGGCAACGACGATCATTTGCGTCATGTGACCAGAGCCCTCCGCAGGACCTGCCGCCCCCCTCGTGTCTGTTTGAAAAGATGGTGATTGTGTGATTCTGAAGTTATTTTGAAGCTGTATTTGGTTAATTTAATACACAAAAAAAGCGTTTTCCTATATTTAATTAAAAAAAAATCCATTTAAATGATTTTGTTTTGATAAATAGAAATCGAGATTATTTATGTTTAAGAGTTTAATTAGCTAAGAATTGAGAAAATGGCTGTCATTGAGTAATGAAAGAAAACAAAGTATGGTTTCGACACTAATTGCTTTGCAAAATGATTCAATTGCGAAACTCTGAAAACATCGGATCAAAATCGTGTAAATGCAACGTCAACAACACAAATATGCTTAAGGAACATGTTTTTAAATGAAAGTGTAATTATGTAATTCACAACCATTAAAATTTTATTTTAAACATTTGTAGTGCTTGTTTAATGTCGGAGTCTAGTCTTTGAAGAAGTCTTTATAAAAAGTTTTAAAACCCCTGCAAAAAAAAAAAAAAAAAAAAAAACACAGCTAAAATCAGCATAAGCTGGTTGTCATGGAAGCTAAAAGAAGTGGCCAAAACCCATTTAAAACCAGTCTGCTGACCAGCTATGACCCGCTATGACCAGGCCTAGACGAACCAGCTAAAACCAGCCAACCAGCTATTTATTCAAAATAGAAATCTTTTGTAACAATATAGCTACACTACACCGTTCAAAAGTCCGGGGTCGGTCCATTTTTCTTTCTTTCTTTCCTTCATTTTTGAAAGTAATTAATTGTTTTTATTCAGCAAGGATGTTAAATTGATAAAAAAAGGTGAGAACACAAACAGACTTATATTGTTTGACAAGATTTTCTATATTAAATGCTGGTTTAACTTTATTCTCAAAATAATCCTGAAAAAGTATAATCAGTTCCAAAACAATATTAACAGCATAACTGTTTCCACATTGATAAATATCAGCATATTAGAATGATTTCTGAAGGATCATGTGACACTGAAGACTGGAGTAATGATGCTGAACAAATCAGCGGTGCATCTCGGAAATAAATATATTTTACATTATATTAAAATAGAATACTATAATCATATTTTACAATATTACTGTTGTTTTCTGTATTTTTTGGTCAAATAAATGCAGAAAATACTTGAAAACACACATCTTAGGCCTACTGATCCCAAACTTTTGAACAGCAGGTATATCCCCAAAAACTAAAAAATTAAAAAATAATGTTTTTTTAAACTTATTCGAATGGTTAGCTAACTGGGGCTCCACCAAAGACCATTTGGTTTGGCGAGACGCGAACGTCAACCGATTGCACCCAGAAAATTACTGCCCTGAAAATACGTGAATAATATTAGTTTAAACAGGCTCATATGGCAGTTATACTTCTCTCCTATTGGGTGTCCACTATAGTTTCATGTCCCCAGGTAATTATGCTGAGGTGCGCTAAGACTGAATCTTCTCAGTTTCAGCGGTATATCCAGGTCACAGAATGGTAGACGGGCATTAGGCTACTAGCTGAGGGGAGCAACGAACGGTCTCACCCCCCAGCATCTAACTAACTAAATTCGCTCCTTTACATTTCTGCCTTGGACATCTCCACCGCAAATGTGATTGCAGTCGCTCGCACAAGAAATAAAATCCTCTCCAAAGCTAATTTGCGGAAACAATGCACCAGAGTAACGACTTTGAGCGGGCAGGCGCATTATTGAGACATGGAAAGGTTCCACTGTACAGGTGAAGTTTGAAGGGAGCAAACAGTACAGCCTGAAACTGCATGTGGATATAGTTTCAGGATAATAACTGGGACCTTCAGGTTGGATATATTGAAACCAATATCTAGGTACTTGGTGAGTAGCTGGTCTTCTCATTTGACACTAGAAAAGTATGAAAGTAGGCCAATATGTAATAGACTCTCGGAATGGGCTGCCTGTTGCTTCATTTGGAATAAGACATTTTAAATCTTTATAAAATGTTTACAAATATGTACTATATAATTGTAGAATTATATTTTACAAGTCATTTTATGTATCATTTTTTGTTGTAAATTGAACATCTAAGGTATGCATTAAACTACAATGTAAGGTTATCTAATTGTATCTAATGTAAAATTATAAATAAAAATAAAATACAGACGTTTTTATAAATAAAATTATAATTAAAATTATTTAAAAAAATACAAATTATATAAAACACTATTACAAATGATTTTATATACATTTTTATATATTGTAGATAATACATTTGTATTTTTAAAGACTTTCATAATTTAATACTTCTAATTTTTAATTATTATTGTTATTATTTATTATTGCTATTATTTTTGAGTTATGTGGTATATGTTATATGTATCTGATGTTTGATTGCTGGGTGTGGTATTAGAGTCTAGAGACAAAATTTCCAAAAAATTGGACAATAAGTCTATTATTCTATTCTATTCTATTCTATTCTATTCCTATTCTATTCTATTCTATTCTATTCTGCTTTAATAAGAATTTAATTTGGTTTTGAATTATGTTTAGTTTCAAAGGGGTCACAAGAGTGCCGCTCATGACTTTGGTACTTTGAGGAAATATAAGGTGAGTTTATTATTTTATGTTATTTTTAACATAAAATAACTTTGTGTTTTAAGACTTATAATGTGTTTCCATTGATTGCACGGTCACACCATATATTAAATGTTGCGTTATTGGTGTGGAAAATGCCTTTCCTGACACTGTTCATCGCTATAAAAACACTGAGCATACTGGATCTACCTGACACTAATATCATATCATATCGACGGAGTGTGCACAAGTTTATCGACCAGGCTAAAGCTGAGGTAACATTTGCCTTTTGTTTCAAAGCGGCGTATTCATGATTACATTTGGTTAATATCATGTGATTTTCAAGAATGTTTTTGCACACAGCACCATTTTGCATAATGTAACAACCAGTGTACGGAGGTCCATTATAAGAGGAACATTTCATTCTCTCTGTGTAATTTCCTGAGTGTTGGGGCATTAGCGCCTGGCCTAATGTTGATACCTGCTTTTGGTCATGCCAATGGCTAATTTCCGTGTATTCTAGGTAAACCGGGTTGTGGCATGCTGAATAAGTGGATTGCTGAGTTTGTCACAATGCATTATTTAGCCAGTTGTAGAAAGATCATAATCACTAAACGGGCCATTGTTTGTCATACAGCCGCTTTAACTAAATAGTGTCCGGTCAAAGTCATCCCTTAACCCTGACACTGCCTCATGATTCAAATTCACTAAGGTTTATGATTACAATGGCTGCTTGAAATCGTTTCCATTCCTTTGATGAAACAACATAGTGCCTCCGTCACCTAATTTACTATGTCGTCCTATGATGCAAAGGGAAACACACAGCTCAGTTACAATGAAATAATGTTCTTCTCAACTAGGCATGAAAGTGTTCGCCTCACCCGTAACCTTGCAATTTTGTATTCCTTTCCGTGACAGTTAGGCATAGGATAAGGTACATGCTTTATAATGGAGGCATGTTATAATGTTAAAGTAAAATTGCCTCCATATACGGGATTCCAATATCTTCTGTAAACAGTTTATATTGAATGCTGTTCTGACTGAAACAATTAGTTTTTCTCTCGTTAGAAAGGAGTTTTACTTGTCCACGTGCAATTTCGGGAGTTTCACGTTCTGGTTTTCGGGTCCCGTCCTTGGATATCTGATGTTGAGAGAAAATTCAGCATTTGGTGACACATTTGCACTGGTGAAGGTCAGCTCGACCACCTCCTCGTGTCCGAATCCATTTTTCATGGGAACAGCTGAAAAAACTTCAGACCCGCAAGAGATGATACCAAGCAAACGGTTTGGGTAACGCTTGAAACATTATTTTGACAGCTGCATCCATTCAATTGCAAAGGGATAGGTCCCACCCAGAATTAAAAATTCTTTCCATAATTTCCCCGCCTACTCCCATTGAAAAAGACAAGCTTTGTTTTTTTGTTGTTGTTGTATTTGTTTTTTTTTTCCATTGAACCCATATGGTGGAATTTTATACGAGAATGCTACAAGCTGTGCTCTTTTCGGGTGCATGTAAAAGTGAATGTGGACCCATGGCTGTCAAGAAGTAAGTTATTTTTGATAGACTGTTAGAGGTGGTTTAGTTCCTCACACTTAGCTGTAGCATTAGAATTCACAAACAAATACTATGGGTTTGGAATGTGGAATATGAAGGTGGAAAATAAAGAACAGAATTTGATTTTTGTTATGAACTGACCTTTTTAAAGCCACCAGGTGCGTTCCATTGTATGTTCATATATGGCTTTGATTTACAACACTTTCGATTTGGGTCAAATGTGGCTAATCTGAAAAAAAAACATGGATGGGCTGGGTAGCCTTCCAGTCTAAATTTGAATGTGAACTGGCTTCAACAGGATGTTGAACTGAATTGGAGAATTGAAACGACAGGAAGAGGAAATTTAACTGAATGGCGTACAAAGAATTCAACCATCCAAGAAGACATTTGAAGTGCATTAGTTCCCTTCCCTCATCCTATTCAATTTTTGTTTGTAAATTTATTTGTTCAATTCAATCTACATTCTCATCCCCCTGTGTGCTACGTCGATTTCATTTTTCATTTTGGGAATTTACCATACAAAAGTCCTTCAGGATCCCAGACACTCATTTCAATAATAAATTAAATCTTCAAATGAATCGTAATTGAATCATGCAGTTATTTTCTAGTTCTGTTTATGATGCATCAGGCATTTAGAATCAACTTTCCAGATAGTGACATCTTGTGGGTTAACATTCACATTTAGGCCTTTTCATTTTTCTGGAAAAATCCATTAATTTATTATTATCATTTATTATTGTTATTTGTTTATTTTTTTTTTAAATAAAGACCTGTTTTTCTTATACTAAGTACCTTGATAGCAGCTCATTATTGGTCCTCACTTAACATCCTGCCTTGACTCAGGCATCCTGAGATGTTTTAAGCTGTCAATTTTGGCAATATACAGTAGTATATAGTAGACATGGTGTAACTTAAAATCAACCAAGAGAGAGGAACTAGTTGAATAAGTATTTTCTGTGACATCAGCATCTCAGTTCATTTTCTTATTAATTTTGTAATTTTAAATTACATATTTTGATGTTTTTTTTGTCCATAGATTGCATAGTAATATAGTAGCTTTATTTTTTTTTTTTTTTAGATTCTTGTTTAATCCTGTTTTTTCACTGTTGTGTGTTTTGCTTTTTTCTGAAGGGACAAAATGGTCATTAAAAGCTTGTGAGGATGTTTGAACATGTTTGAAATTTATATTTACATTTTTTAGATACTTCTGGGATTAGCTTTGTGGCTGTAGACAGCGCGCCATGACTTCTTAAAAGTATGGATGGTGTGAAATTGATTGTACATTGAAGAAATGAATGATGTGTACATATATACAAAAAAATGGCTACTTACATTTTCTAACAATAATGAATGTAAAAATATTTGAATTTGATTCATAAAGTAGCCTACTTAAAGAAAAAAAAAAGTAAGAAATTATTGTATACATTTTTAAAACATTTAAAAGTGTCTGGTGCATCAGTTAAGTGTCCCCAACTAAGTGGTAAGTAATGTTTTATTTCTATAGCACACCTTTTAAAGAGCAAGTGGTCACAAAGTGCTTTACATCAAAATTATATATTAAAAAAAAGTTTTAAAATGGACATGGCAATTAAAAGACAGATTAGACTAAGCAAAACTAAGCAAGCCAAAGGCGACAGTGGCAAGGAACCAAAATCGGTGCCAGAAATGGGAGAAACAAACTTCAGCCAGTCGGGGCAGTTCTCCTCTGGAAGAAACCTAACCAGCATGGCAGGGGTTTAATTCCAGTGTTTTGCAACACAGATCAGATACAGAGAAACAGATAAAGAGACCAACCCTCTTTCGTGACGCTCTACGAATAAATCTGCTCAATATACAATTTTTTGGGACTGTTTTTATAAAACGGTCCACTGGTCAGAACAAGGCATGGTTATAGCGGCCCCCTGTGCATGTAATAGAAATGTCACCCCTCGAGGTCGCGCACGTCCGCCAGTGGCGCTTTTAACTGGGCTGGCCTATATTAGGATGTTAGGGTTTGCTATAAGGTGACTTGTCTCGAAAACACCGGGAAATTCTTTGGACCAGCTGTCGTCACTTCAACAACTTCCTCTCCCATTTGTTGATAACTCGGAGATTTGCTTTTCCACATGGGCACGTTTCTCATCCAAGCTCTCCAGGAGAAAAACATTGGTGACGCGTGAAGCCCAAAGATCGCGAGTGACGGCAGGGACGAAAACCGGGACCTGACCGATAGCCAACGTCGCGTCATTAAAAAATGCAGTTCAGAGAAAAAAGGTCACCCTGGAGGTTCAGAGGCGTCTGTCAACACCGAGGAGGCAAGTGATGAGAGCTTCACAGCTGTTTTCATCAACACTGTCCTTGCTGAAGAAAGTTTGGCCACTGGTCAACACTGATGGGTTTGTGTATTAACTTTAAAGATAAAATGATTTCAGACATTTGATTAATGCAGTTATAATCAAAGCTACAGGTGTTTATATCATCAACAATTATTCACAATTCATACCACGGATTGGTTTCAGGGTGCGAATTATCGATTTGAATCTCGACAGAGGAGGGATAAAAAATAATGTGTTTTTTAAACACAACAATAGCCTTTTAACATTCTTTTCCAGGAGCGTCTTCAAACCACTACCTAAGCAACAAGTTAGACAAACTACTTGGCATGGATACTGTAATAATTTATTATTCTATTATTATAGTTGCAAACAACATAAAAATATAACAAAAACTATTATGTTTTATTTAAAACATTTTTTTTAGGGTTAGCAAACTGTGCTAGACATTTTTGGGCAACACAGGGGGAATAAACCTATAAGGCTAATTTAATGACAGGAAATTTTATATTTAAAACATGTGACCCCTCTGAACCTAATGAACAGACATAATATTTAATAGCGTACTTAATACTAGAGCCTTCTTAAGAAACTCAGTAGCAACTTTTATTTAGATATTCACCAGGGTTTGTTCAGCAAAAGCTAGCACATTTGTAGAAAACATGCCTAAATTTAGGTGGAAATTTTATGGGTGGAATTAAGAGTTTTAAAACTCACTGAATAAACCATCAATTTGTATGTTTTTTTTTTTTTTTTTTTAGATAATGATAGACTCAGGTAAGCACATTTTCCCTTATAACCACGTTAGACCAGGATGTCTTCAAGCAAAAGCTGGATTCAGTATATTTATTGTGTTATTGGGTACATTGTAAACAATGTAACGAAATAATTCAAATTTGGAAAGGTATTTTGTTGATGCACTGGTTTCAGTGGTCATTTTAGTGGGCAAAATTTGACAGTGTATACAGTTGGTCAATTACTCATTAATGGCCACAACCAGAAATTTTAATTGGCTTTTTTTTCTTTTTTTCTTTCCTTTTTTTTCAGCAAATCATCTGACAAATCAAAATTAGTCTTTAGATATAACTCATCAAAAAAGCTTAGAAGGTGTTCAAGAATTAAAACACATTTGAATGGTTGATTTTATGGAAGGTGTTGCTCCTCAACAAGTTGATTGTTTTGTAAAGGAATACAGACAAATGTACTCAAACATCTGTTAAACAGGCTTCATATGTGGCCACATGGCAAGAGCTACACAATATGAATATTATGCACTTCCCGAATGACATTACATGGTCAGTATTTCACTGCTGTCTTTGTCATGGCAACCCCTGTACAGGTATTAAACAGAGTGTCATGGGAGAGCCTGTTTCTTTAGAGAATGCATTATAATGATTTGAATCTTACTATTTTTTATTTCAGAGCCTCTTGGACGTAAAAGGGGTTGAGTGCGGGCATAAACAAAGACGGGGTTGCATTGCATTACGAGGCCTCTCTACATCGTCGATTGGGATGCTGCATGATTGGGGGCTAATTTGCCCTCGCTGTTGTTTTTGGTTGCCAACTGTTGCTGGATTGGCTGCGAGGAAAGCAATTAAGATTTTGTCCTTGAATAGCAATTAAGAAGGAATGAATTCAGACCTCTTTATTTCACAATCATACTGAATAGCTGTTGGTGGTTAGATTAGCATAAGGGGTGCTGTCAGCGTGTGCTTTGTTTTCCCATGTTTTTTTCCACCCTTTGACTATAGTAAAACTGTCCAGCAAGGTAAAAAAATCTATACTGTTTAGCTCACAAAAAGTATTTATCAAATTCAGGGTGGCTGTATGTACATCTGGTTTCGTTAAAGGAATAGATCACCACCAAAAGAAAATGTCTCTGAAAATGTACTCACCCTGACCTAGGCCAACACACCACACGATGTAGTCTACTAGCTTTGTTTCTATCATCAGAGCAGATCTTAGAGGGGAGACACACGTTGTGACAAGATGCATTACATCACTTGCGTCACATATCGTGGTGTCCTCTGCAGTGTAATGGGTGCCGTCATAATGAGTGTCTAAACATCTGCTTAAAAAATAGAAGATACATGCAGCAGATCAAGCACTGTTAAGGGCCAAAACAGTCCTAAACAGGTCCTAAAAATATGTCAGCAGATTTTGATGTGAGAGGACAACAGGGCATGGACATTGTCACTGGAAAGAGTTTTATGGATTATGGTACTCGTCTTTTTGGCCCAAGTAATGGTTATGTTAAAATGCCTTAACGATGGATCTGTATTCTTACGAATGCAGCTTGTCACCTCAAGATGTTAATTAATGGCCTGGAATAAGTTGAGTACTTTTTGCGATTATTGTGATGTTTTTATCAGCTTTTGTTTAGAATCATTTTGACGGCACCCATTCACCGCAGAGGATCCATTTGTTGAGCAAGTGATGTAATGCTAAATTTCCCAATTTATCAGATGAAGAAACAAACTCATATTTTGGGTGAACTGTTCCTTTAACCTATAACCGAAATATGTTTTGTTATATTCTACAGAGCATTTTTTAGGTTATTTTGCTCCGCCAATAAAACAAGTTTTGTCTCTGCAAATAAGTAGGCAGAAGAAGAGGCTTTGAGTCACTCTTCCTGTGACGGTGAATGCATTAGTGTAAATTCAAATGTCTATTTCATTGTTGCTGATAATTAGATGACCTTGTTTATGGCCAGGACAGTTTCATTCGACCAATTGCATGCTCATGTTTGATAACATGCACATTATTTCTAGAAACAAACTACTGGGTTGTGGAAAGTGAGCAATTATATTACTGAGAATCATCAACCTCCTCTTGTGTTATGATAAAAAATGTGTTCCTTTAGACAATAGACAGTGCAATTGTGATTCATTACTGTGTTGTTGTTTAGCCTAGCAGTGAGACACAATAGATTTGTTCATTGTGTGACTTCTCTCTTGCTTTAAGTAGAGTGATTTTAGTTGGAATAGCATGCATAAAATAGTCATATACAACCTGACAGAATTCACTGGAATATGTGTCCAGCACAAAAAGCACAAGTGTCACATTGGACACACATGTGACCCTGGACCACTAAAACCAATTGCTGGGTTATATGGTAGCAATAGCCAAAAATACATTGTATGGGCCAAAATTATAGATTTTTCTTTTATGCCAAATCATTAGGATATTAAGTAAGATCATGTTCCATTAAAATATTTTATAAATATCCTACCGTAAATATATAAAAACTTCATTTTTGATTTGTAGCCAATATGCATTGCTAAGAACTTCATTTGGACAACTTTAAAGGCCGATTTTCTCAATATTTTGATTTTTTTTTGCACCCTCAGATTCCAGATTTTCAAAATTGTTGCATATCAGCCAAATATTATCCTATCCAACAAACCATACATCAATGGAAAGCTTATTTTATTTAGCTTGGTTTTGTGGTCCAGGGTCACCACATATTAGCTATATCTATGTAATAAATTATAATATCATATCCGCTGATTGGCTTCATCACTCTGTCTCCTCTCCACCAGTAAGCTGGTGTGTGTGTGGCGTTCTGGCGCACTATGGCTGCCGTTGCATCATCCAGGGGTGGATGCTGCATACTGGTGGTGGATGAGGAGATGTACAATGTAAAGCACTTTGATCTGTGCCTAGACAAAGCGCTATATAAATGTAAGGAATTATTTATTATTATTATATAATAGAATAGAATAGAATAGAATAGAATAGAATAGAATAGAAAATAAGATTAATAATAAAAAATATATACAATATTTTACAATAATATATATATTATTAATATTATATATGGGATATATGTTATAATATGATATATAGGAATAATATATTTTTAGTCACCAAGAAAATTCTTCACATTCCTTTCTTCGTTATTTTAAATAGCTACAATATAATTTAAATGTACTGCTAAATTACTTAAAATGGAATCTTTAGACAGATTATCTGTTTAATCTACCATATAATTACTAACCCACATCATATAATTCCAGTTACACCCATAATTTTAAAAACAACAGCACTGAACCTAGAGTGAAATGGAAATCTCACAATGGCATATTAACTAACATTACAAGTTGAAGTTTTAGTCACCAGAGGGCTCCCTTTACCAAAAATTCCTGAGAGATTGTTGGAAAAACTACCATCAGTTAGTGTTTTGAAAAATGCCATGCATCTGAAAAGCATTATAGCAGTATTATCATAAGGAGGCTCTTGTGAGAGTTATGCATTGTTTGAAGAATGTTCCCACATAGCTGTAAATCTAGGGGTGACAATAATACAGTGCAGACAGACTCGAAGTTCTTGTACATGATTGTTTGGAAAACAGGCAATGAATAAAACACCAAAAGAAGGATCTAAAATAAAATTGTAATTTTTTGCATATATTATTTTTTATTTATTTTAGAGTGTTTACTGAAGCTTGGACAGATAACAACATTGGCTCAACAGTGTAAGTTTGAGGGTGGGACTACATGTGTATGGGCATGTTTGAAAATAGTTATAAATGGTTATAATTTCACAAGTCGTTTATTGGTGGACTGGAGTTGTGGATGGATTACTTTCGTGGATTATTGTGATGTTTGGACTCTAATGTGTAACAATTTTTTAAGTGATTACACAATTATTTTTCATCATTTCTAGTATTTGTACAGGCTTTTTCAATGTCAAGAGATTGTATTAGCAATTTCATTTAATTTTAAAGTGGATTTGGGTATAATGACAACATGAAAGTTTCACCACATGATCCATCTTAAGACATAGCTAACTGACTGTTTAAATTAATTATGCAACAAAAAAAAAAACATTTTTTATAGATTTTTGTGAGTTGAGTCAACATCTGCGACTGCATCAGCCACCACGCATAAAAGCTCACCATTGAAATTAATGCACGACTAAGACAAACTGTACTTTACTGCGTGTATGACTGCAATAATGAGATAATATTCCATCACAAATATAAATATTCAGTGTCCTATTATTATAGATTATGCAACATTTTATTGCTACACAACACAGACAACACATCCAAATCAGAAAACAAGGTCGCGTTCCATACAGAGAAAGCTTATTTTTTTGCATTCCACCCCTAAACAGATCTTTGATCATTCGCACGATGCATCTCAGGGGCTTTTCAGCATTCACGCATAGATTAACTAAAACCATAATAAACTTTGACTGAAATAAAACGCATTAACAAAATATATATATAAAAAAAAAAAAAAAAAAAAAAAAAAGAAGCCAACATCATCATTCATGTAGTTTTAACTTTGTTTACTAAATAACAAAAACTATGAAATAAAAAAGTGATATACAGACAATAGTTTAAAAAAAAGTAAATAAAAAAAATTATGAAACTGTAATGTTATAGTTCAAGGATGAAGAAAGGTTCCAAAACGATAATGTTTATTAAATGAAACAAACTCAGTTAATAAAACTGAACCAACACTTTACAATAGTGTAATTGATATACATTTGTTACAGTATTTAGTAATCTGCGTAATCTTAGTTAATGGAAAATAGTTTCTTTCATTGTTGTTTGTTCATGCTAGTTCACAGTGCATTAACTAATGTTAATAAATACAACATCTGGTTTTTAATAATGTATTAGTAAATATTTGAACTTTGCATTAACTAAGACCAATAGATTACTGTAGAAGTAGTGTTCATGCTTAAGTTTTAGTTCTATTAACTAATGCAGTTAACTACTAATTAACCTTATGGTAGCAAAAGTGTTACCGAACACAAAGCGGCAGAAACATATGACCGCCGACAATACCAGCAGATAAAAGTGCAGGTGAGAAATCATTAAATACACACAAGATAATAAACAGGAATCCAATAGGTGGAATCTAAGTAAATGTAAGGTCATAGAAACGAACTAGTGTTGGGAAAAAGAGAATGAAGAAAACTAAAAACGAACAAAAGCGGGAACTGAACTAAAAACAAAAGCAAAAGAGGAGAATCACCATGGAACAGAAACTTATTTTAACTTAGTTAAAAATTAGTACTAAAATTTGAGACAAAAACAAAACTAATTCAACACTATAGAGATTGCAATTATACACTAAAAAATACCAATGGCCGCTGAGCCACAAGAGTGTTAGTTTTAACTGTTAAAAACTTCTCTCTATATATTATGAGTTCTTTTTCAAGTTCTGGACCTTCTGAATTTCCCCTGGTGTAGTTGGAAATTAGGAAAATCCAGAAATGATTCAGTTGTTCTTATCGAATCTTCTGCTTCAGCCTTCTCACTTGAACCGGCCCACCATGAGGAACCGCCTCTAGAGCTTTGGGCCAAGTCAGATCCATCCCCCTCTCCTCTTGGGGTATAGACTGCCATTGCTCGACAGATGGTAGTGTGGGTGTTACTCACGGATCATCGCGGGATCTAGCATGTGACTTTGGAGCAATATTAAATCAAAGAAGAGAGGGAAGACAGCTCTACTCACCTTGGGATGGGACCTTTGGATAAAACAGTATTTTACTTATTCGCTTGTGCGCTTTCCCTCGTTTTTTTTCCGACTTTTGTAAAAATTCGTGTCCCGTGAAGGTCCGTGCTTCCAAGATTTAAAGACCTTTCCAGTATTTTTTTTACATGAGGGAAATATAAGATTAAGGCAAAGGTCTGATCAGTCCACCAACATAAAAGTAATCAAGAAATGATAAGAAACACACAAGTGAGGCCCAATCAACAGCCCCAAAGCTGCCTATCCAGATAGGGATGATTTATCCTGCCAGGAAGAGGAAGATTGAAATCATTGTAGCGTGTAGCAAAATCCGATTTATTTCCTCAAATGAACCGGTGAGATATAATGAAACACTTCTGTGAAGTTATTAAGATCTGCCTCCAAATGCCTTCGTCAATCTCAGTTATTCACGGTTAAAAACATACAGCGGCTTTTTGAGTACGACACGTGCATGCTACTTTCATTGTTTAACGCTTGGGTGTGTGAGCATTATTCTATTACCTTTTATCGTAATAATTCATTTGGCAGCATTTAAAAAAGAAATATGGTTATATGTAATAGTTACTCATAATGATTACTGTTTATATGTGAATTCACAATACACACATTTGGTCCAGGCACACATGCTACAATTTGAAATTGTTGGTATATTTGTACTTTAATGCTTCAATCCATATTATTATTAATAATAATAAATAGGTTTCTGTTTTATATATATGGTATTGTTGTTAATGACATAAAAGCGTTTCTTGCCAAGAGTTACTTGTCTATAATTGAATCGTCAGTCTATATACTGAATATTCATTGCAACAGCGTCATGAATATCAAATGAATTGTAATATGGTTTTTCATTTGGCCATTTACAGCTCGGGGGGGTGAATAAAAGGCCTTCTGAAGTGATGCGTGTGTCGTAGGAAATATATCCATATTTCTAACTTTATAGAGCTGCTTAATCTCTAGATTCACGCTAACTGGAAGTACACACGTTCACTCAAGAGTGGCATTCCGAACGTAGATGAATGTCGGAACGTAGAACAGGCGCTGTGACAAATGCAGAAGCCAGAGGAGAGAGCAAAAAAGGCTCTGAAACAAGCGGTCACAAGTTCGAAGAACAAAACCTTGAGATTAGTAAAGAAGAATGTCAGAGGATTTTGATAACAGCCAAGAGGAGACTGGTTTTCGCTTTGCTGTCAGCCAAAACTTAGTTCTCACAAGACTAGCATATTTCTCCAACATTACACCTACGTCCTACATCTCAGCCCGGCTCAAAGCCACTCTCTCGTGTGCGGGCATGCTTGACATTGAACGAGGAAGCTAGAGATTATGGTTTATAAAATAAAAAGTTTATTTTTCTTATACAAATGCATCGCTTCAGGAGGTGCATTTATTCACCCCCTAGACTGTGTGTGTGTTACTTTTTATGATAGATAGACACAAAAACAGAAATACGTAATCTCTCTGAGTTTCTACAACATTAACAGAAGCAGTTAAAGTATGTTTATTTAGTTTTTAAGACTAAAGGTTTTGCAAGTTTAATTTATTTATTTATAGTAAAGGGCAATTACACATTTTACACTATACAGCTGAGCAAAGATCAAAGTCAAAAGGCAAGTTTTCTCCAAGATAGTACTCTGCCTCAAAATATACATGCGAAGCCAGTGCTGATACATTTGCAGTACTTGTGGTTCTTAAGAATAAGCACACCACACAGACCCCGAAATTATACATAATCAAGATAAACAAAACCTGACCCTCAGCCGCAGCAGCGGCGAGGAAATGAATGAATTTTCTTGGTCTTCTTTGACTCACTAAACCAGCAGCTGTTAACACAGAGACTGATTCACACCTTTGAATATTATGTCTCTTGGCAAACTATATCATCTCAATATCTATCTATCTATCTATCTATCTATCTATCTATCTATCTATCTATCTATCTAATCTCTCTATCTATCTATCTATCTATCTATCTATCTATATCTATCTATCTATCTATCTATCTATCGTTCTATCATTCTCATCAAGTTCTATCATTCTCATCTATCTTTCTCTGTAGTTCTGTAGTCGATTCATTCTTTTGTTCTATCTAACAATATTCTATCTATCTTTCTGTAATCGCTAGCAACATCTTAGAAACCAAAAACTCCAGCCACTCAAACTAACCAGTCTTGGCTGTGTGTTGTCCACCAGGCCAGGAAGATGCAGAGATGTCTAGAAACAGAGTTTGTTTCATGACTTTTGAGTCAGTCTTCAGTGAGCAATGAGGCCCGTGATTATATGATAATATATGAGCTTTTCCATATACGAGCTCTATTTTTGAACTGGCAGAAGTGAGGTATAACATCCCCTAATGTGTCATATTTATTCAAGACCTACATCTTCTCTGAAGAAGATACATTCAGCAGAAATTTAGTTTAACTTAAAGGCCCCTCGGAGCAGATGCTAATTAATCAGACATGTGACAAGGTGTAGTATATTTAGACATTATATGCTAGTCCTGTTCTATTACAACAAGAGAACCTGGTCTTCATCAGTCAATGGTCCTTTATGAGGTCTTCAGTACCTTTCCCAGCTTTTTTTGTCGGGCGAAGTCGTACTATTGTCATATCTTGCTGTGTTTACAATCCTGTGTGTGACTGTCCTGTTACCTACTATAGCTTCAGTGTGTGTATGCTAATGAAGATGCCATTTAACACATGCCACAGCATGAGACTCTTAGTTTCCAGGCACACACAAAGGAATCTCTCTGACAGTCATTGCAGTCTCCAGCTTGGAGATCTGTCTGAAAGAATGACTTGTTAGTATTACTGACAGGGCACTGGACATCACATCTTATCTATCACCCTGAGGGGTGTTTTAAGGTATTTAATGCACCCAAAGTAGGTTTTCTTATGCTATAAAAACATTTATTTAAAAAAAAAAAATTTAATTTTTAATATGTTTTCACAATGTAATTTATTCCTGTATGCATGCACACCACGCTGAATTTTCAGCAGCCATTGTTACTCCAGTCTTCCAGTGTGTCACATGATTCATCATAAACTTGAAAAGCATATTTTCTTGAACTTAAAAAACAAACTAGAAACATATTTATGCCTATATATATATATATATATATATATATATATATATATATATATATATATATATATATATATATATATATATATATATATATATATATATATAAACCTGGACCACAAAACCTTTCTTTTTGCTAGGGGTCAAATTTCTTTAAATTGAGATTTATACACTCATAACTGAATAAAAATAAGCTTTCTCCATTGATGTATGGTTTTGTTAGGATAGGCAATAATGGCTGAGATACAACTATTTGGAATCTGGAATCTGAGGAGTGCAAAAAAATCTAAATACTGAAAAAAACACCTTTAAAGTTGTCCAAATTAAGTTCTTAGCAATGCATATTATTAATCAAAATTAAGTTTTGATATGTTTACAGTAGAAAATTGACAAAAATATTTTCATGGAACATGATTTTTACTTAATATCTTAATGATTTTGGCATAAAAAAGATAAAAATTATAATTTTGACCCGTCATTCAATGTTTGTTTTTTTTCTTTGGCTATTGCTGCTAAAATATACCTAAGTGACTTAAGACTGGTTTTTGTGGTCCAGGGGTCACGTATATGGTGTGGCGTGTGTGTGTGTTTATTTATTTATTTGTGGTAAGCACCACAAATGATTAAAATAATTAATTTAATATGTTAATCTAAAATAAATAAATATCCAGATTTTAATTTTTTAATTTTTTAATTAATTACCCTTCACAGCCACAAATATTTAAGTCATTTTTCTAGTAGTAGCATCTGTATTGAATAGACTCACACTGTGAGTAACAGAGCGCCGCTTCCATCAAATCCACTGAGTGTAACCATCTGCCCTTAGAAGAGAGACTCACACACCTCAAATCTCCCAGGCTGGAACTGCAGAAATGAGCTTGCAGTCCGACTTTGATGGGTGCGTTCATGAAACAGTGCGCACATTTGTGAGATCCTTTGAAGATTCATTCTGTCAATTACTAGGAATGTTCTCTTTCAGAGAATGCTCAGGAACCACTTTTTCTGTAATGTGTATTTCATTTACTTTTAACCAGGTGTCTTGTATAAGCCAAAGCTCGGTACAGAGTTCTTTGACTCAGAGACACACTGGTTGCCAATTAAACCTCAATGCGGTGCTTCCAGATTGATTGACTTTGGGTCACGCTCAACGGTTCTATAGAGGATGAAACCGGATCGGTTCGACCCTCACCAGGAAGCTAAAGGAACGTTTCACCCCCAAAAGAAATTAAATTCTGTCATCATTTACAGTATTCTCATGTCATTTCCAGACCCATATGTCGGACACCAAAAATGCAGTCAAGAGCCCAAAAAGAAAGCGTCCGCGCATGCCGGTGAGGTACCATATTCTGTTTGAAGATACACCAAACCAAAGGACGTGAAGAGTTGGAGTGAAGGGGGCAGTGTATGTGGGAACTGTTTTTTTTAAAGCTAGACTTTCTGATGCCAGAAAGAAGCTCAGGTACAGTATGAGGACCCCTCTCTTAAAAAATATATATTTTTATGTATATAGACCCAGTGTGCTGCTGAAACACCTTAAATATATTTTATGTACCGCCAGGCCCTTCTACCTGTATGTAAGTATATACTGTTTGGTGAATATTTTAAGAGACAGCATGTTTACCAAAATATACGGGTATCCTACCATTGAACTAAACTAAAAAGAATTGATGAAATTATATCTGAACAATAGTCTATATTATCTTTAGAAAGCAGAATGAAAGACAAATATCGATTAAATATTTTAGTTTATTTTCTAATATTCTGTGTGCCTTAGTGCCCCTGTTGGGTTGACGAAGGTTATAAATTGATGACAGACTTTTTATTTTGGATGAAACTTAGGGCCACTGACCTGGCAACGACACAATTTTCAGGGGGCGCTCAAACACCAAGCTCGACTCCCTGTTGACGTTTTCAATAGTACAGAACGTGAGTAGGTCGTAAGGTGCGATCATCTGTTTGGAAGGAAGCCCACTGGACTCAGCGTCTCGGGTACTTCATGTGAGCGTACAGGCACGTCAGAAACACTCACTGAGCTTGTACTGTGTGAGACATAGCATCTTACTCACTGTCCTTTACATTAGTAAACCTGTGCTTTTTTTGAAACCTTGAAGGATTTTTCACTAGTTCGAGATGTCTGTTCCTCGTCGCTCCATGGTAACATAGAAACATGTCCTCACAGAGGCTGGTTACGGCCACGGATCAAAGCAATTGCTGCTAACGGTCTCAATGTGTTAAGACGCCTCGGCGGTTCCCACCAGTGGTGAAGTATGGCCGAAAAAGGATGAATTCACTGGTTGTGGGATGAAGGGGAAATAGGGGAGAGGTAGCCTGTAGCTGTCGCAAGGACGTAAATTGTAGTAATAGCTGGAGGGAATCTGGGGTAATGTAGTCCGGAACAACGCATGGTAGGTGTGTAAAAGCCTGGAAACGAGCGAGATATGTGTTTTCGTGGTGTTCTCCTGGTTTTTATTCATAAGTAGAGAGACACTGAGTATGTGTGTTCACTGCCACATGGTGGGTCTGTGGATGGATGCATGCCGGAAGATCAATAAAGCAGCAACACTCAGGACACTTTGATAACTCGTCATTGGCAAGGATTGAAGCAACTGGTAAACACTGTTAAGCACAACCCTACGGTGCTGAGAAGGAGGCGCCGAAGTGAAAAAAAAGATAACCCAACAGCCTTATGTATCACTACACAAGTAACATAAAATATGTGATGCCTCGATTAAACCTAAAATAGGTAACAGAGCAGCAATTTTATCACATAATTGGGACTCCACCGCCAGATTTGCATAAAAGACAAACAGAAAAGGGAAAGAAAAACTCACACGCCTTCTGTATAATAATTAGCTTGCCAACTTTTTCCCACTGTCATTATTAGCAAAATGTTAATCACAGGCTTAATTTGAACAAAAGGATGGTGTGTTTTCTCAGAAAAAATTGCAATAACTTTATTTAAATGTCTGGTGCAGCACTAAACCAGCACAGATATCGGAAGGTAATAAGTTAAGCAATATAAGAAGTTAATATTAAAGTTGCATTTTTCAACACATTATTGCTACTTGTCTGTTTTTGCTTTGAAAACAAAAAAACAAAACAAAAAAATAATTATTTGAAAATAATTTACATTTTCTAACAAAAAGGGTGTTCTGTTCCTAAATGAATCAGCATTTTTGAATGATTCATTTGAGTGAATGAGTCAATGCAGTCACTTGTTTCACTTTTGAATAAATCAGTGTGTTTGAACGAATGATTCAATGACTCACGCATAATCACTTAATTTGTTCCCGAATTAATTTTTTAACCAATCATTTTATAAATCACATAATCTCTGAGTAGATTTTGAACACATAGTTACTTTGCAACCGCTATGAATATGTTCTATAATTTGAATGTGTGTAGTATGAATGTAATCCGGATGCACTACATCATGTCATCGTTATTGTGACCTATCAGGATCAGTTGTGTTGCTTCACTTTAGAAATCATACAAATACAGTTTTTTTTGCCTACTATACACCAGGGAAGTATGCGATTTTGGATGCAGCCATTAAATGATAAAGATAGTCATGTGTTGCCACCTACTGGGATAACTGCAGAAAATACCTGGTTGCTTTTTATCAAACAGTTTAGTTTAATAAAAATCTTCAATGCTTTATAAATTGTTACATATAATAATAATAATAAAATAAGTAATAATGAGCAATTCTCACACCAAGTAATACATTTAATTAGCTTAACATTAGGCTGTGTAAAGTTGGTAAGCAACATAGCAACTTGGCACATTGATATAGAATATGTGGTCATATATAACCCCATAAGGCTTTAAATGTGGCTCAAAACCAATCAAGAGTGTTAAGGAAGCTATTCCATTTTATAATGTGATTTTGCAGTAGGCTTTTATTTCCTGCGGATTCTGGCCAGAACAGTTTGTCTGTGAGAGGTAATGCTGTGACCTCAGCTGCAAAAAGCTCAGTTGGACACAGTTGTGTTCTGCAAGATGAGAAGTGAAACATTTTAATCGAGGCGATCGTGGTCAACACCTGCCACTCGCATGCGGTCACATATACTGGGTAGCATCTTAAAACCATACACACACACAGGCGTTCAGGCATAGCCCTGTGTTTACACACCGAAATCTTCTAATTCGTGGAGTGCCATAAGCCTCTACTGATGAAAAATTTTGGACACACAAACATTTGACATTATGAATGAATAGCTTTGCAAAGGAAATTTTCCAGAATATATCTCTTATGGCAACCAAGTAAAGCCAAAGTTCACAGACACTGAATCATAGAATTAGGCCATAATTGTTGTATCCACCTTTGCTCTTCCTCTCAACTGTATTTCGTCAAACATGCGACTGCATTCTCAAACTTGTCTCTGTCTGCTCTCTTTCACTTTCTTGTTTTTTGTTCTCTCTTGGTTGTACTGCCATGCAAACACACTTCAAGCAGGGGATTGGGCTAGAATTTACTAAGAATAACAGTGATAAGCTTGATAGCAACATTTGTTGGAAAGCAATGTCTGCATTGTTTTGCAACTGCTTCCAAAAAAAAAGGAATTATGTAAATCATTGAATGTTAGAAATGGACCTTAAAATCTGAACTGAACACAGATTTGCATGGCAATTTCAGGCCTGCTGTTGGGAGTGCACATGTAGGTTTGCTGCAGTATGTCATACTTTACATATGTGCTCTTCTCTCTGCTTCAGTCAACTCTTTGTGGAGTCAGTCCCAGCTAACAAGGAATGTGCTCTGAACATTATGATCTGTTATCTGGTGTTTAACAAGTTCTCAAATAAGCACAAAACTAGATTTATACATTGTGCTGGACACAGTTTATTTCTGAAAGATTTTAGTTGATCGTTCACTCTGTTACCTTACTTGGTTCAGAATATTTATTGAATTATTCAAAGAGTTACATTGGATTAGTGTTTGGAAATGCAATGTTCTGCTAAAGTTCGCAATAAAGAAATAATTTAAAAAAAAACAAATGAAAACATTTTAAAAAAGTGGTGTGTTTGGAAACGTCATAAGATAATATTCAGAAAGTTCATTTTCATAACGCAATGTGAATGTTAGACAAAGAACTATTTTTTTGTTAGCTGAGGACCTGACATAGACAAAATATAAATATTTAAGTAAATTTACTTAAAAAAATCATGCATCATGTTTTTTGGTGTATCATAATTCAATAAATCAGGTAGTTATCATTAGTTAATCACAACAAAAATATATCTTTCATTGTAATTGATAACAAACATTTTAAATGATTTAAATTATTTTTATACATTAAGAAATTTTTTAATTTTGATTGGTGGTACTCAAAAAAAGGAAACAATGAAACCAAATACAAATCGTTATGTGCATAAAAATATGTAAAACAAGAATAGTTTAGTAGTGAAAAATGAATGGAAGTTTAATAATGATAGAGATAAAAAATCAATAAATAACATGTGTCCACTATTTAATATATCCTTTAAATTATATTTAAATTTTTGCATCATTTCATTTAGTGATTGGTTGAAATAAATACACCTGCTTTGGGGATTTAGTATTTAATTTAGCACCTGGTTAAAACTGGATTATGGTTGGGTTTGTGATAAAAACCATTGGTGTGTGTGTGTTACAAAACAATGTGCAAACGTGCTGCAACTGTCTCAGTGAATTTGGACCCACTTAGACTGTTTTTGTACAGATTGCCACTCGGAGACAAGGACAAGGTTACTGCACAGTATGAAACTAAGTTTAATGCATTAATTTCTCCTCTCTGGCGCTTCAGGCACATTGAACCCTTAGAGAGTGTCTGAAATAATTCTCAGAGAGACTAATGAAGTCCCACATCCCTATATGCCCATGGAGGGGAATAATTAGGCAAATTCTAGACAGACAATAATACATTATAAATATACTAGAATGTCAAATCGCCATACTTCTCACTCTGGCAAAGAGGAAACGAAGCAGAAGTATCCGATTGGAGGAGCTTTAAATATCTAATGGCTTCATGGTTGACTTATGGACTTTAATTGTAACTTATCACCCAAGATCGGTGAGTTATGATGAGGTGATGAACTAATTGAGTGCGGGGACTTTCAAGAAAAAACTTGAACCTGAACTGAGGAATCACGACACCCAACATTTCAGTAGTTAATAACCAATACAGTGTTTTTTTTTTTTTTTTTTTTTTTTTTTTAGAAATTGAAATCTATAGTGAAGTATTTATTTTTATATTTTCTGTTTTCACTTTATTTCAGTTAAAATTTTAGTAATTTTGTTGTGTTTTTGTCATATATATATATATATATATATATATTTTTATGCTAATAAAATGACACACACATATATATCATTTTACAATATTATTTTAGTAATTAGTTTTAGTTTTTAGTTAATTAGTTATTTATTGTAGTTTTCGTTTTGTTAGTACTTTACGTTACCCTGAAAAAATAAAAAAAAAAAAAAAAAAAATTGTTTGTATTGTGTTTAAAACTAACATTTTATTTTCAAAGTGTAATGCAAATTTGTAATGGCGTTTTTTGTTGTTTCAGGTTAATATATAATAAAGCCTGTTACGAATACAAGTGAAAATGTCATTAGTTATGTTTTTTTAAATGTTGGCAATATTAATACAATTATTAATACAATAATATTAACAAAAATAAAAGATAAATAAATCAAAAATATATATTAACATTGCATTTTAGCAAAATAAACGTTAAGTATTTATCAATTAAGTAAACCAAAGTAAATCGATATTTACATTGTTTTTTTCATAATCAGTCAGTAAATATGATAAAAAACAAAGACAAACAGTATAAAAGTACAAAACAAAACAGTATTATATTATAGCAAAGACGAAATAAAAAAAGGACACTCCATACCTATATGAGGTCAAATCCTACCACTACTGTTACCTGTTCAGATTTTTTACTGTAATAACCGGGCTTGTGACATTCCTAGAACTGATATTATATGTATAAGGTTTGGTTCATAAAGATTTCCTTATCTTCATTATTATATGTTTAGTAATCATCATTCAGTAAAAGTAAATCTAGAACATATTGTTTCTCCCTGCAGGTGACTGCTGTTCGCGCGAGGACTGCTATGCAGACCAGCTCTCGGGGACCCACAGGACAAAGGTGGGGCTCAGTGAGGGGCCGAGGACGAGGACTGGGTGGAAGAGAAATGGATAGTGGGCCAAAGACCCCAGAATTAGGTAAGGAGTCCCCTGGAGGGACAAATTCGCCACCAGACTAATATGGCTGTTGTGTTCCCTTTATTCATCACGCTCAAATGGTCATGCCAAATGCAGCTTCAAGCTTTGTGTGAGAAAACCATATGCCTGCATTGGACAAGTGAAATAACCACTTACAGGCAAATTCTGCACAACTTAAATTTAGTTGTATTTTTCTCACAGCTTACATTAGTAAACTAGCGGAACAGCCCTGCCTCTCTTTAGTTACTGTGCAAACTCGGAGTTGCTTAAATGTCTTGACAATGACAGCTGACATCATGATACCCTTGTCCAAAGATGTTTTTGAAAAAAATGTTAAGACACAGAAGGGACCACCATTCAAAGTGGGACTTAAATATGACAGAGGGATAGAATAAAAAGATTTTTAAATTAAATTGGTGGCGTAACAAGATTAATTTGGTAGTCCGGGTTTAATATTACACGATCACAATGCAAGCGGGGGCGAAGCCTCATTAACAGTCGTTCATGAGCACCGATGAACATCATACAGTTTAATATGGATAGAGGCACATGGAAAATGAGGACCTTCGTCTGATGGATTTTTGACCCTAAAAAACTGTACATGACGTTGAGAACAGTTCGCTGTTTAGATTTGTACGTTAGAAGAATGGACTTCACTAACTTTCTCATTAGCTAGTTTTTGTTTAGCTGGAGATATCTTGTTGAAGCCGCACAAGATGAACATTAACTTTCTGCTTGTGCAGATGAAATTATAAACTTGAGGTACAGAGTTGTGACAACAGAAAAATGAACGTTTTCGTCTTCCTTTGGGATTGGGGTTGAATGCTTAGGGACATCTTGTTTTGGTTTAGGAAATGGAATAAAATAAGTTCTAGTGACCATCCTCTCAGAAAAACTGAAATCAATGTTACAAGTACCCCAGGCACATTTTTTTTCCCTTTTTTGTAGCATGAACACCATCAAACCAATAGCGCTTTTGGATTTTCCAATGTTTCTCTATGCGCCTGAAACCCCAAAATTGTCTGAGTTCCAGTCCCCACACAGCTGATAACTCAACGGGCCAGTGGCTCATCTGCGTTTTGAGGGGTGGGGCTTACCGATAGGTCAAGTACATGGAAATTATACTTGCAATTGTGTTTATTTGCAACAGAAATGACACATCTTGAATGCTAGTACAGACTATTGCATGTTCATTATTACCAGAACCAGTAATTACATATTGAGACTAATTGCGGTTTTGTGGATTGTGGGCGTTTTGATGTGTACATGCGCCCACAGTTTCTCCATGGAGAAACATTTCAGGTAGACCAATAGCAACTCGACTCTTTACACCTGACTGATGCGCAGAATGTTGGCAGTCATCAGGGTTTTGTCAATCTCTGGAAATGGGCACAGAGAGGGTTTATAAAGCACTTCCACCACGACGGAAATGTGGTGATTGGACTGAAGATTCAAGATATGCCATGAGAAAATCCTTCATTAGTAAACAGTATGCTGTTTTGGTAAGATAATCTTTTTTTGCTTGAACCTTTTAATGGGAATTTGCTACACTGAAAAAAAAAAAAACTTTAGCACCCATGATTCAGGACTACATGGTGCTCATAGGGGAGACCACAGATTTGAATGCAGCCTGTGTTGTGTCCGATCCCATTCTAACCCCATAATTTCCTCTACTAGGTTTCTGCAATATATGGCTAAAATATAATTGAGATATTTTAAATATAAAATGTCTCTTGATATTTATTTGTACACTCCTGCTCAGAAGTGTGAGATTGAGAAGATCTTAAAATGTATCTCAAATTAATTTCTTATGCTCAAGGCTGCATTATTTGATAAAAAAATCAGTAAAAACAGTGATAATTGTAAAGTGTTATTTCAAATTTAAAATAACTGTTTTATTTTTAAATATACTTTTAAATTGTATTTATCTATGGTGATGGCAAAGCTGAATTTCATCTTTCAGAAATCACTTTTGAGTATGCTGCTTTGCTACTCAGGAAACATTCTTATAATTATCACTGTTGAAAATAGTGTTTTTTTGTGCTGCTTAATGTTTTTGTGGCCGCGAACCATGATTTTTTTTCAGGTATAGAACAGTCATTTGCAATAGAAAATGTTTTGTAACCATTATACATGTCTATACTATCACTTTTGATCAATTTAACGCATCTTTGCTGAAAATCATTTATTCAAAATAAAATAAAAGATCTTTGAATCGGCAGTGTTTTGTATTGAACCTAAGATCTTGTTTTTTTGCAGAGCAAATTCAAAATGCTTAATGCACAAATTGAAAGAGGTCTTATAATCCTGAAGGGGGGTAGATATTTTTACAAAAACATTTTAATACATAAAAAAACAAAAACACACAGGGACTTCCGTGAAACATCATAGCATGATGATACGAATCACTATCCGGGTTGCTGGAATTGTTTTTTTCTATTGTGATGCATCAGTGATTCATTGGGATTTCACCGAAATTGACTCATCTCATACCAATTCTAATGAGCTGCTTGAAACTTCTACTTCTAGGAAAAGAAGCAGGCACGAAATTAGTCTAAATAAAAGTTTTTTAAAAGAAAATTACTGACCAAATGAAAAGGAAACATTAAAATCTTAAAATATGCTGAATTGTATAACTTTATTTTCAGCAAAAATCATAGTAAAAATTGTGAATCATTTCAATAAACCACCGTCTAACTCTGTACTATGTCTACGTCAATAAAAAACAACAACTACCCACACAACTTTACGGAGCTGATGATTCATTAATACACAAGGTGATTTCAGAGGTCTTTACATGAACCGTGGTGTTGTCCCGCACAGAGCATTCTGTCTCTTTTAGTTTCAGAACTGTCTCAAAGTCACGGTAATCATCTGGTTTACAAAACATTAATCATGCAGCGATATTGAAAACTGGGCCAGCGCTCAAGTCGTGAATCGCCGCTGTTGGCATGTGTTTCTATCCTGTCTATAAAAGAAAGTAAGAATGACTCCTCTTGGAGCTTAAAAAATCCCCAATAGGTGCCGTTAAGCATTCAATAAACCGTTTCATAATAGTGGATATGAACAGCCCAAGAAAGAGAAAGAAACCTGGCTCAATGTGCATAAACACATAATGGAATTGTCTATTAGGGAAATGGCTCAGAGTAATGACACAGCATTACAGACACTTAGTGTTACTGATTCTTCCAGGCTTTTGCAAGAATTCAAGCTTCATGCTCAGGCATAGGCAGATGAAATAAGTTGTTCTTCCGCTTTTTTCGTGGTCTGGCTAAAAGTCCAGACTGACTTTATGAATGAAGAATGACATCATCCACTTGGTGTCAGGAACTCTGTTCCATGTCCCAGTGTTGTGTTTTCCTTCCCCACGTGCTCCAGTTTTATTATTATGGCCATATTTCCTGAGTCAAGCCCGCTGGCGTTCGCTCCCGTATTAGATCTACTCCTTGACCAGAGTCAAGAGTTGGCTCTAGCCCAGACCAGCGTCAATATAGGGCTGCAGTTCCAGACGATTAGCCCACGGAGGGCTGCCTGTTCCCGGATTAAGCCATGGAGGGCTCCTGTTCCCAAGTTTTGTCCACGAAGGGCTTCTGTTCCCGAGTTTAGCCCACTGAGGGCTCCTGTTCCCGAGATTAGCCCACGGAGGGCTCCTGTTCCCGAGATTAGCCCACGGAGGGCTCCTGTTCCCGAGATTAGCCCATGGAGGGCTCCTGTTCCCGAGTTTAGCCCAATGGAGGGCTCCCTGTTCCCGAGTTTTTGTCCATGAAGGGCTCCTGTTCCCGAGTTTAGCCCCACTGAGGGCTTCCTGTTCCCGAGATTAGCCCATGGAGGGATCCTGTTTCCAAGTTTAGCCCCACTGAGGGCTCCTGTTCCCGAGTTTAGCCCAAGAGGGGCTACGCGCGTTTCCTGAATTAGCCTGGAAAGGGTCGTGGTCCCTATGTCTGGTTTACGGAGTGGCCTCAGAGCCCGTAATCTTCCCCAAGTATTTTTCTGGGAGTGTTATAGGGCTCCAGCCGTAGAGGCCGGGGCGGGGAGTGGGGCCGCATCCTCGGAGATGCTCCGCCATGGCCTCCTGGACTGTCTGATCTGCACTTGGCACCCCAAACGGGTACCCCCCCCAACCCCCACCCCCTCCCCGTTGGATGTTGGGTGGCACGAGGATGCACCTTCCGGGAGGGGGGAGTAATTTCAGACTCTGGTTCCATGTCTAGTGTTGTGTTTTCGTCCGCCGTTCCCCCCACGTGCTCCAGTTTTAATTATCATGCCCATTTTTTATTTGGTTTTTCCTGTTCCCATATTCCCATTTAGTTCTATTGGTCCCAGGTGTATCCCATTGCTCTTGGTGTATTTAAAGTGGTGTTTTGCCCCTCGTTTTCCAATGCACTGTTATATGTCATTTTATGTAACTGTCTTCCTGAGTTCCTGAGTGTTATTCCGTGTTGGTTCATTAAAGACTGTTGCTTTTGAGCAACTCATACATCGCCTCGAGTCCTCGTTCCCCTTACTCCAAGGGAAGAGTGACACTCAGGTGACATCATTAGCTTAAGATTCCTCTCCGTTACACTGACCACATGTCCTGACACTTTAAAATTAAGGAAAATTATTTAAAAATATTTTTATGCAACTACATAAAATTATACTGTTTTATATATATATAATATATATATATATATAATATATAATATATATATATATATATATATATCTAGTATAAGTTTATGTATTGTATAAAAAGATGAATATTATATATATATATATATATAATAATAAATTTTATGTATATTAACAGTTTTATTTAAATAAAATAAAATTATCTATATATATAATATATTATTTAAATAAACTGTTAACTATACATAATATTTTATATAATAATATGATAATTATATATATGTGACTTATACTTATAATAAATAATAATAATTTTACAATAAAGGACTCATCACATAAAACTTTATTGTGGATACTGTTTATTTTGTTCAGTATGGGCAGCAGTAGTCGCCAAACGGTTCAGTTGTGGTCATTTGGAAGAGGGGCTCAATCAATAACTATAGGATAGAGGTGGAGTCTTGCTGTCTCTTGTTCAATGTGACGCAGATCAGACAAGCTGTTGAATTTGCGGAGTGACACACAAAAAAAGCATCTGACAATAACTCAGGGTCATCTGTGTGTCGTTTCAGGCATGACCCTTGAAATATGGAAACAACAACTTTAAGTTTGAAAGCTGTCATTATAACCTTTTCCCCTGCCTCTGCTGCTTTCCAATATGTGAAAAAATGAAAGCATTGTTTGTCTGTGGTCCGATGCCTTTATTTTGTTTACCACTGACATCTTTCTAACTCTTTCTAAATCTTCAAACTGTGCCTGTAAGCCACTGGGTATGATCGTGTCATTTGCATGCTCCCGTGAGATCCTGCCGAATGCCCCCACATTCGTGACATTCAGGTATTTGTTTTTTCACTCTTGCTGTCTCCATGTGAGGTATCCATGGTGACAGTCTTTGGCCTCTGCATTAGGCGATCGGAATAAAGATGTATCATCTGTATCATCGGTTTATTAGTCTCCTGAGAATAGACTGATAAAAGTTCCTCTGTGCTTGTTGCTCGGGAACACTACGAAAGAGTTTTACTGCGTATTATTGGCTGTAATGTTTTTTTTGCCTTATCTTTATAGTGGTTTTACATTGATCTATTTTATGCTACTGTATATTTACATTATTTAATCTATATTTCATTTACATGAGTCATGTAGCTGATACTTTTATCTGAATTGACTTACAAGTGAGGGAAAACAATTTATCATATTAGAGTAAAAATATTAGCCAGTATTAGCAGTATTGCAATACTGAATTTCAGGAGCAAACCGAGAAGTTGTTCGCTGAAATATACCAGGTCATCTAAGGAAGTTTGTTTCTTCATCTGAACAGTTTTTTGAGAAATGTAGCATTACATCACTTGCTCACCAGAGGATCCTCTGCAATGAATAGGTGGCCGTCAAAATGTGGGTCCAAACAGCTGATTAAAAACATCTTATTAATCCACAAGTGATCCACACAACTCTCGCACCGCACAATTAATGGCTTGTGAAGCGAAAAGCTGCATGATTATAAGAAAACAAATCCATTATGAGGGGTTAGGGCATTTTGACTTTAAAACTGTCACTGCTTCTGGCTCAAATAACAGCCTATAATCCAAAATAACACTTCCTCCAGTGAAAAAGTCCATGCCCCGTTTGTCCTCTGACATTGAAATCCACTGACATATTTGTTTGGAACTGTTTTGGGACTGTTTTTCATTTTTGTGGTCTGTGCATACCTCTCTGCTGATTCAGACGGATGAGCTTTTCATTTGGAGAATGCAACATTATGGATTATGGTATGTTAGCTGGAAGCAACAGTTTAGAAGACTTAAAACCTCTTTAATCATGGACTGTTGTTTATTACAAACATGCAGCTTTTCACATCACAAAGACAATAATTGATAGACTGGACGTGGTGTGGATTACTTGTGGATTATTGTGATGGTTTTATCAGCTGTTTGGCATTCTGACAGCACCCATTCACGGTAGAGGATCCATGTAATGATGTAATGTGCTGAACTTCTCTCAAATCTGTTCTGATGAAGAAACAAAGTCATCTACTCTTGGGATAGACCTGAGGTAGTAAGGAAACATTCTCAGCAAATTTTATTTTGAGGGTGACCTATTGCTTTAAATATTAAACACTAGGATAGGTGCAATCATGATAAGCTGACCTATACACAACCACATGAAGAACCCTAAGGCTGAATATACAAACTTCCTGTCTGAATAGGTTTTATGATGACATCTTTAGAGATCATCAGTTCAGCTAAATGTACGCTATATTCATGTAATTGTTCCCCTCTGGTTTTTCTTGCTGTAATGGGCCTGTGTATTGATTGAAAATAAAATGACCTTTCTGTTAAATGTATTAAAACTGAATGTTCTCGTAATGTTCTACAGGCCAGGAAAGAGGACTTCCTCACACACCACACATGATGGATCCATAATTATCCTCTGATCTTTACTGAGCTGGGAATAAACATTTTGTAATTTAAACCATGATTGGGGCATGGCTTAAAAGACTGATAAAAAGGCATGAACCTAAATATTTATTAACTGACAAGCAATTAGGAAGGTCATAGATATAATTGACACACTTTGCTAAGCTCCGCCCCCTGGGTTACTGTTGCAGAACACTCCACTGGAATGAACAAGATGTTCAGCTGTCGTTATTCTAGTTCGCATTCCTATTTTTATAATTATATTTAATTTATATTATAATATTTTAAAATGGCTTATTATTATGTTATCAATTTAATTTATCTTGGATTCATCTGTGTGATCTAAGCTGGTGGGTAATTAGTTGTTTGTAGCTTTCGGGGTCATTGTTTTTTTTGTTTTTTCCAGTTTTGTTTTAGTGGCTTAAACTTATTTTTTAAAGTATGCCATGGGGAACATTTCTAATTTTCTATTTCGGTATTTTACGTATTATTGATATTTAACCCCGCCAAATCCATTTTTCATTTAACATTACCGACACTAAATTAATTTTACTAACCCAGTTTTAGTTTTAAGCAATTCAACAACACATGATTTTTCAAATACAGTTTGTGCTGTTAAAATTGATTTATGATTTTAGGTGACCAAATATTCCCAACAATTCCTAAAATAAAAAAGAAAATTGTAAAAGTCAATCATTGTCAATAATAATAAACAACAACCATAATAATAATAAAAGTAAATAAATGGTTATTATATAAACTGATAAGGTAAGTTGTAAAGTTTTTTATTTACTTTGAATAAAATGATTTTTCTCATAGACAAAAAAAATTCTACTATTTTTTTTTTTTTTTTTTTTTACGTTAAATCTAATATTATACATGCATCTGATTTTATAGTAAATCTATGCTCGTAAAATTGAATCAAATTAGCTGCAGGAGTACCAAATCAGAAACCGCATTTGTTGATATGTTGGCTGCTTTGATCAAACAAAGTCGTATTTGGCAGATCCTCATCCAGTCATTTAGCAGTTTTTTTTTAATACAACTGGTGTGGCCGCAGTTGGGTAATAAAATAAGTGCATTGCGTTCTCACATCGATGTGGGTTTGTATCTGGCGCCTTGTGGTCGAATAGTGTCTCTCACACACAAGCTTACATTGCTTCCCTGCTCTATTCAATTCAAAACAAGTAATTAAAAATTAATTCTAAAAATATATCAAAATACAGTAGTTCTCAGTGAAGGAAAGTGTCATGTTCAGTGTTCCCAATCTTTCAAAGACTAAATTCAGTGTAGTGACATATTTCTTTGGTCGACATGTCTATAATAAAAAAAAAAAAACTCCACTCAATGCAATTTTTCAGTTTTATAATAAGCTGTCATAAGTAATTCAAAAGCCAAGCTTGTCAGGAGTTATTTGAATTAAACATAAGCCTTAGGAGAGCCGCCCATGTATTATAAAGTCGTCAAAATGTATTATCTACGAAGCATTTATGGTCATGCTGTCTGGGTGTTGGGAAAATATTGTCTAAGCTTTGGCTTTAAAAACTCCATTTAATAATGAGGACAACCAAAAGGAAACACCCACTCAACATCTAACAATCACGCCTCTCGCTGCTTGATGATTTTGTTCTCTGACTCAAAGCGCACCTGAGGAGCTTGTCAAATCATTAAACAACAATGTTTGTTAAGGACAAATTTTCGTAGTGTCATGGGGTGAATTTTTTTGTGTGACTTACAACACTTTGTAGGTCTCATTTCACCCAAGAATTTTTTTTAAAAAAATTGATGTTATAATGTCTATTATAACCATATTGTAGCGAAAAAAAAAAAAAACCTAATTTAAAAAATAATTTATTTCAGCTATTTGCCAAGGCAACATGTTCTCTCAATTTTTTTCATTTGTTTACTTGAGGTACTTTAAATAACAACAATAAAACTGATATAAAAAGTATAAAGACTTTTTAAAAAATGACAAAAAAAATACGACAACGGTGTTACTTAATTACTTTAATATTAGTAATATTATGGTATTTTTAAATGGTATTTTTAAATGTTCATATAATATTAAAAACTATTATATTAACTCAAAGCTAAAAACAAAACTTCGATAGGGACATTAGCATGTTTCTTGTTATTTTAATGACAAATTAAATACATTTTGCCCACTCAAATTGTTATTACTATAATGGATCTAGATATTTACTTTTGAGTTAATTGTTTAGAATTTCCATTATTATCAATGGTGAATCATATTCAGAATTTTTTTTTTACTGGCAATACAATGATTTTTTATTTATTTAAATTGTCATTAATGTCATGCTATAACTTTTAATGCTTTATGATTTAAATAATATAATATAGTATACAGTATACCCAAAAATCAATTTTCTCTACACATAAATGCTTGCTTCATTTTTTGTTTATTTTGATCTTGGAGGCTAAATATGAGTTGGACGGGTTTTGTGAGATTCACCTACCATTATTCTGGAGGCTGGAGCTTGTCATTGTACAAAAGTGAAAGGTTAACACACAGCTTTTAACGCATCTTTCTAAGTGATGGCTAAGTATATGCATGAACACGTGACCTTACATCCACCACCCCTGTATCAGATGTGTGGTTCTGCTACAGAGATAAAGCCCTGGATGAAAGAGAGTGATGATGAGTTCATCAAAGGCAGTGGCTATGTTCCTTCTTAGGCAGTAAAGATCATATTACTGCCTCTTAAGATGCCTTTTGTTGTAGAGTATAAGGCATCCATGTGTCTTTTGCAGAAAAGACAATCACAACCTTTGCTACTTGCTCGGTAATAAATAAATAAATAAATAAATAAATAAATAAATAAAATGACAAATGAAACACAAAAATTATAAATGTAATGAAATGTAATTCATCAATAGTGTTATTTTGGTAATACTATTCATTGGTATTTATTAATATTTTGAATTAAGCTTTTGTTTTTATATTTTCATATATTTTTTTCTCTTCACTTTACGTTTATGCATTTAGCAGACACATTTATTCAAAGCAACACAGTGCATTCAGGCTATATATACCTATATATATATACCTCATATATCTTCTCATATATTTATTTACCAGTATTGTATTCCCTGGGAATCAAACCCATAACCTTTTGCACTGCTAGCGCGGTGGCTCTACCCACTGAGACACAGGAACACTTTTCGTTTTGTAATTTGCCTGTTCTTTTTTTAACATTTATTTAGCTTTTCATTTCATTTTATGGTTATTGTTATTTTTTATATTATTAATTTTGGTACTTATTTTTAACATTTCAACATTTTTGGTTTACCTAATAATTATATTTATTTTAGCTTTCAGTTAGCTTTAACAATTTTTAAATATTTTTGGAACTGCAGTTAACAACAACAACACTGATTTCAATACTAAAAAGACCATTTTAACAAAATACATTGCTACAAGCTGGTGATAAAAAACATAAAAAGAGGCTGACCAAAATGGGAATGAAATATAGACATAATTATTCAATACAAAAAAATACTATTTTACCCAATATTTGTGTGACTATATCTTTGCTGTGCACTAACTCTTGAATTAAAACAAAGTCTCCCATTGTATCTGCATAAGGAAGCATTGTTAATATAACATAGATTTAGAGTGTTCCAAATCAATCGCCTGAGTTTCACTTCGGTTGATGATACGCCAAAGGCGAAATGGAGCAACAAGGTGTTGGAGCAGAGCCATTATTATTTGGTTAATGGGTTCTGTGTAAAACGGTACCAAAACGCGAGATTACAGTAGTGCGACACATCAGGATGTCCTGGAAGTGTTGCGTCACAACAGAACCTCTTGATTGATCGTACTGCTTGTATGTGTCTAGATTATCTGAATAATCTTTTTACTGATGGTTAAGCTGGCTGGCCGAGCACAAAAGCTTCCCTGATGTGTTAAATCAAGCTGCACCTTCTTACTCTTGTCCCTGCTTTGCTTTGCGGAGTCAATAATCACCATCATCACAGCGGCAATCATGGGATAGTGGACCTAGATAGCCTTGCAGTTGTTGTTGCCAGCTCTTTTCTATCTCCCGGATTTGTCTGTCTGGCCGAATCTGTATCTCTCCATTAGACGAAGTCATTCTTTACAGCCATAATCCATTTCCCTCAAGCCATTTTGGCATGGCAGTGTGGCATTTGCCATGGCAACACAGCACAATCAATCACCATTTTTAGTGCGAGAGAAGTGATTTATGAATGATGTTTTGTTACACACACAGTGTCATTTATGCATTTCCATTTATCAAGAACTCTTTAGATGAAACAAAGGGCTAAATCAACCTTCCAACAGTCAATCACATATTGTGGAAACCTGTTTGAGGCTATTTTCCATATTACGAATTTTAACGAATGGTGGTTATCTTATTACGAAAATGGCATGGCGGCAATAAATTACTGCTTATGTGACATAAAAAAGGATTTACACACAGTCATCAGAGGCTCAGATATTCTCGACATGTGATGGGAAAATGAACTAATGGGAAAAAAAAAATATTTTGTTCCTATGCTAATGTAGCAATGGTTAAGCTGTTTTATTGTAAGTGTAAATGTCAAGACCAGTAACCCCAAAGAAGTGATCATTAGGATTCAGTCTATTCATGCCGCGGATGCTCCGTAGGCAGGACATGATGTGCCCTTCCCCCTAATGAATGAAAATCAGCCATGCCTGGCTGCAAAGCATTGAAAAACCCCACGTTCCTTCTTGTATTTACAGAAGCGAGCTATAGGGGTGCTACTATGCTAGGCAAGGTGTTCTTGTCACCGGTTTGGGCACGTTAGCTGATTTCAGTCTCCTCTGAAACCTTTCACAGTCTCTCCTGGTACTCTGTCTAATCAATATACACAGTACTTCACAAACAATCATGGGAATTTTTATCAGCTGCTGCTTCTTGCAGCTGCACTGGAATGAAGGTGATTAGAGCGTATTTAAGCTAGGCTGTCATGTGAGATGATGATAGTCGCGGGTTAATTTCATTAAAGCGCCAACTTCGGGACTAGGAGATGCCACTGGGGCAGCTTATTGCTCAGCTCAGTCAGCGGTGGTAAAATCTGAGGGCTTCCGATGGCTTCTTTTGAGAGCGGCGTGTTGGTGGAAGGCAGGTGGAATCTCGGTGGGATGATGATGCTGGAAGGGATGTGAGGCAAGATTCTCTCTCCTTTTCTCTCGCGTTAGTGCAGAAGAGAGGAGAGACCGCTGATCTGCCTGCGCGTTCGTCTCAATAAACAGATTCCATCTGGTGACACAGGTGCCCATTTGGTAGTTAAAGGTGTGTGCGTGTTTCTATAGATGCATGAGATTAGAGATGTCAAGAGGAGGCAGGCTGGCCTCCATGTAAACTGATTGAAAGGTTGAAAACAACAGGGTGGGAATTTTCAGATACTCATCAGGCACACGCTGCTTTCGGTCAGTGGGAGAGCAGAGAGAGAGAAAACATTTGTGTGATGTGTGTGTGTGTATCTTGACAAGCGTTCCCTCAGTGCATAGTGGAGAAGCAATACGTAACTATAAGGCAGCATCACATGTTCTTTTGCAAGAAAGACATCCCACAACACTTTGCTACTGCTCATAGAATAAATAAATAAATAAATAAATAAATAAATAAATAAAATGACAATGAAACACAACATTATAAATGGTAATGAAATATGTAATTCATCCAATCTGTTATTTTAGTAGCCTACTATTGTGGTCTTATTAAATGTTTATGAAATTAGTCTTTTGTTTGTATATTTCATATATGGTTTTTTCTTTGCACTTTTACATTATGCACTTTAGGCAGACACTGTATTCAAAGCAACTACAGTGCATTCAGGCTATATATATATATCTATATATAATATATATCACTAATATATATATTATTGTTTTCCAGTATGCTTGTATATTCGCCTGGGAATGCCGAAACCCATAACCTTTTTTGCACTGCTAACGCAGTGCTTACCCACTGAGACACAGGAACACTTTAGTTTTAGTAATGTATTATGTTCTTTTACACACTTTATTTAGGCTTTCATTGCATTTTATACGTTCTTGTTATTTTTATATTATTAATTTTAGACTATACTTAAACATTTCAACATTTTCAGTTCTAATAATTATATTTTATTTTAGCTTTTCAGTTAGCACAACAATTTTTAAATATTTTTAGTTTTAGTTAACAACAACAACACTGATTCAATACTAAAAAGACCATTTAACAAAATACATTGCTACAAGCTCGTGATAAAAAAACATAAAAGAAGGCGGCCAAAATGGGATAAAGAATATAGACATAATTTATTCAATACAAAAAAATACTATTTTACCCAATATTTGTGTGACTATATCTTTGCTATTGCACTAACTCTTGAATTAAAACAGTCAAGTCTCCCATGTGCTCTGCATAAGAAGCATTGTTAATATAACATAGATTTAGAGTGTTCCAAATCAATCACTTACAAGGTTTCACTTCAGTTAGAATGATGCCTTAAAAGGCAGTAGACAGCAAGGGTGTTGGAGCAGAGCCATTGTGTTTGGTTAATGGAGTTCTGTGCACTGTCTAACCTCTGACACTTCTCTCTGACTTAACAACTTACAATGGTATCGACACATCAGGATGTCCTGGAAGTGTTCGTCACAACAAGAACCTCTTAGGTGATCGTACTCTGTATGTGCTCTGAGGTCGTATCTGAGATAATCTTTACTGATCGCTTCGCTAGCTGTCGAAAGCACAAAAGCTTCCCTGATGTGTTAAATCAAACTGCACCTTCTTACTCTTGTCCTACTTTTACTTTTGAGTCAATAATCACCATCATCACAGCGACAATCATACGGGATAAGTGGACCTAGATAACCCAACACAGTTGTTGTTGCCAGCTCTTTTCTATCTCAGATTGTCTGTGCTGTGCGTCTGTCTCTCCATTAGACCTTCAGGCCATCATTCTTTTTACGAGCCATAATCATTCCCTCCAAAGCCATTTTGTATGGCAGTGTGTGTTGCCATGGCAGACACCTTTCATCAATCACCATTTTAGTGCTCGAAAGTGATGATTATGAATGATGTTTTGTTACACACACAGTGTCCCATTTTATGCATTTCCATTTATCAGAACTGTTTTAGATGAAACAAAGGGCTAAGATCAACCTTCCAACAGTCAATCTTATCTCATTAAATGGAAAATATGTTGAGAGGCTATTTTTCCACCAATGGCTGCAATTTTTTAATTTTAATCGTGGGTTATCTTATTACAGAAAAATGGCATGGCAAACTGTCTGAACCACCTTTATGTGACGATAAAAAGGATTTACAGTCATCAGAGGCTCAGACGATTGCTCATTTCATATGTGATGAAATGAAATGTCCTGAGCTTCTCAACAAATCCACCTGAATCATGTTACAGTCATCAGACTCAATTCTCATTTCATGTAGGGAACTAAATGGGGAATGTTTTTGTTCCTATGCTAATGTAGCAATGATTAAGCTGTTTTACATTGTAAAGTGTAATCCAATAGACCAGTAACCCCAAAGGAAGTGATCATTAGGATTCAGTCTCTATTCATGCCGCGGATGCTCCAGTAGGCAGGACATGATAATGCCCTTCCCCCCTAATGAATGAAAATCAGCCATGCCTGGCTGCAAAAAGCATTGAAAAAAGAACCCACAATTCCAAGTCCCTTCTTATTTACAGAAACGAAATATAGGGGTGCTACTATGCTAGGCAATGTTTTCTTGTACTGGAGCACGTTAGCTGATTTTAGTCTCCTCTGAAACCTTTCACAGTCTCTCTTAGTATGTGTCTGTCTAATCAACCCTTTTGTACTTCACAAACAATCATGAAATTTTTATCAGCACGCTGCTTCTTGCAGCTGCACTGGAATGAAGGTGATTAGAGCATGTTTAAACTAGGCTGTCATGCACTTGAGATGATAGTGCGCAGGTTAATTTCATTAAAAACGCCAACTCGGGACTAGGAGATGCCACTGGGGCAGCTTATTGCTCAGCTTTCAGTCGCGGTAAAAATACCAGGGCTTCCCCGATGGCTTCTTTTGAGGAACGACGTGTTGGTGGAAGGCTTGCAGGTGAATCTCGGTGGGATGATGATGCTGGAGAGGATGTGAGGCAGCAAGATTCTTCTCCTTTTCTCTCTGCGCTAGTGCAGAAGAGGAGGGGAGACCACTGATCTGCCTACCGCTCCGTCTCCAGCCAACAGATTCCATCTGAGGCCACACAGGTGCCCATTTTGGTAGTTAAGGTGTGTGCTGTTTCTCAAGGACGCATGAGATTGGGGAGATGTCAAGAGAGCAGCGCAGCCTCCATCATAAACTGGATTGAAAGGTTGAAAACAACAGGGTGAAATTTTCTGATAGATACTCATCAGGCACACCGCTGCTTTCTCCGGGTCAGTGGGAGAGCAAGAGAGAGAGAGAGAGAAACATTTGTGTGTGACGTGTGTGTGTGTGTATGTGACAAAGGCCCCTCAGTGCATATGGAGAGACAGGTCTGTGCGCTGACACTCACTCAATGGGTTGGATGCTCTCTGGAGCTGCGAAGCAGGACCCTCTGGGAGACGTGTGTCGCTCGAACTGCCAGAGATGCTTTGAAGACCCGGATATCTGCGCTACACGTGTTGACTCGCATACCTGCGTATCACTTTGCATCTTAGAACACTCCACACGCTTGTGCATTTGTGCAAACCATGGATTCTCTGGCCAACGACACGGACGGACTGGAGAACTCCTTGAAGTACTCTAAGTGTGACCAGACGGAGAAGATGTGGATTAGGCTGAAAGGAATGTAAGTGCTTCTTGTTTCCTACTCTTTCATCAGCACTCGGTTTGATTCCTGGCAAGAGAGGGATCGGCAGAGCTGTTTATGAGCAGTGTGGTTGTGTTCACTGTACGCTGTGATGCTGGGAGTGGGTGAATCTTGACTCTTGGGGCAGCAAGTGTGTGAATGTAATACTAATGAGACTGTCAAGGCTAATCAAGCAATGTTGTTGTTTACATACTTGCTTCTACTGACAGTTTTGCTTAATGAATTCAAATCAGTCTTGTAGTGTTTCGGGTTCAGCGGTGTTTGGATTGTGTCATTTTGTGGAGAAACTTTAACAATCCAAAAATCATTTGTGGATTTAATTTTTAATGCAGACATCGAACACTCTGTAGTTAGTACAATTATAGCTAGTACTGGTGTTGTGCACAATACAACACTACTTTAATAATAATTTAACATAATTTTAAGATAAAAAAAATTCCAACTTATTTTTCAGCCACAGTAATTAAAAATAGATAATTTATCACTCTTTATACTACAAACAGAAATAAAAGGATGCATAAAACCACAATTCAATATAGTTTGGAAATTTAAAGTTCCGTAGTTGATGTGTAACTACATTGTTATTTTTTTCTGTCATAATGACTGAATAATGAATAATCGGCAAACTTAATATCAGTGTTATTCTACTATCATTGATATACTGTTATAGCAGAAAATATTTTCAGTTAGATTTATATTTATATTTTCCACGTCATTTGTTTTTGTAAAAAAAAAAAGCTAAAATATGTCTTCTTATAAAGATGTATTTTTTTATATTTTATTTTTTTATTTTATATGTTGATTTGGCTACTAGCTGAAATAAGTTTAAGTTTTTTATGCTAAATTATTTAAGTTTTTTCTGGTTTTAGCACAATCAAGTGGCTTCATATTCAAAAACAGCACAAAAATAATGTTTTCTTTGACTCTTATGGGTATCGATGATGCACAATATTAATTTATATTTGTTAAGCAGCAATAAATTACCTTCCAAATACCTAATAAATAACCCCAGTGTGATAAAACGTGATTGTTGAAGCAGAGGGCAGCTTAATCAGATGTTGTGACCTACAGCAGAAGCAAATTTGTGGAAGTTAGAGTCACTGAATGGCTGACCCCCAAAAATTTAAAACCAGTCTAGCTCCATCACCTCTCCTGCAAAGCTTCCATCCAATCTTCTTTGGTGAGTTCCATCTACCTATACTGATCACACTCATCATTTCATCTGTGGTGGACAGTGTTGTTTGGGATGTGTTGAAATGAACTAGTTCAATGTCCAGGCCACACTGTCATCAGAAACTACCAGTTGGAATAAACACCATTCAAAAAGCAAAATTAATTATGAAGGTGGTTTGATACATAATGAAATATATTAGCTAATAATTTCGATTTGTTCCAATGTATGTGTGCTCAGCGGAAGAGCCCTAGAGTTTAGTCTAAATTGCATCAGAGAACAGCAAGCTCATACGATGATAATTCACTGCAGGGGGGGAAAGGAGAATACTTGATATCCCTGCTTTGTTCACACTGGAAACAAAGCATGCTGTCTCTTGGCAGTCCCCTGAACTGTACACAGGTAAAACTACTTTCTCCCATGGCATGTGCTTATTATGGCTTCAAGCTACATGCTTTTGGGCTTTTCCATTTTTGTCTTACACAGCAGCAAGAAGTACAAAAGTAACATCTCAAAGGTAAGTCCAAAGTTGGTCGCTGTTTGTGCCACAGCACTTCCTTGGACCAAGTGAACATTTATATGCATGACAAGTAACTGCAGGCTAGCTGAATTCTAACCGCAATATTATCACTTCAGCTGGGTAATAATGGGTTTTCAGTGCAACCTCCATAGTGTGGCCGGTTGCGGTAATGGGTAAAGATCTGGCATGTCACCTAACGTGAAGGTTGTAGCCCTAAAATCAAGGATTAAACTGGGCACATGATCAAGGAACATGGAGGAGATATTGACATTAACGTCCAGCTCTTTACCTCTGCCAATGAACATGGTTGTGCTCCAAGGAGGACCGTCTCTGTAATTGGCTTGTGTTAAAAACGGCTAAGCATCTCGATCAGAGGACAAAACATCAACCGGGGGGAATGAGACAATTGGTGTTTTCCATTTCCATGTGTGACAGCCCACACAATACAAACTGCACTTGGTGGCTGATGCTGATGTTATGATGTACGGATATTACAGAAGTGGGGCAGCTCTGGAATGGAACGCTGAAGGAGATTATCGCAACTCGTGCATGGCAGCTCTATGTTGATATTCCTTAAACATTCTGCTTTGGGTCAGTTCTAAAAGCCCTGACACTAAGTATTGAACTGGAGCTCTTGTTTCAGCCTGAAACGTCTTAACATACTGACTTTATTCACACGTTTGGTGGATAATATTAATTTTGGGGTGTACTTTTGTAAATATATAGCTTTCATAGAACATTGATACAGTTTTAAAAGTTAAAGGTTCTTTTGTTGGCATCTGTGGTTCCATGAAGAGCATTTAACATCCATGAAACCTTGGAATTACACAAAAAGGTTTTTTTTATCGTAGTAGAAAAGGGTTCTTTAGATTATTAAAATGTTTTTTTACACTATAAAAAAAGGGTGTTATTAAGAAGTGTTCACTGAAGGGTTCTTTGGGGAACCAAATGTTCTTGTATCACACTTTTGTTGCTTTGTAGCCTGAAATGGAGACAGGACACAGTTTTGTTTTCCATCTGTTGTATTTACTCAGTGAGAGGTAACACCAACATTTCAGAAAAAAACAAAAAACAAAAAAAAAGAAAAACAGAATCACTGTTCATAAATGAAAATAAATTTCGGAATCAAACTCAAGTCCACATTTATTAAATAGTGCTATTATTCAATGCAGATTGTTTCAAAGCAGCTTCACATTAATAAAACAGGAAAATAACAATGATTGTAAAATTCAATCAATTATGAAATTATTTCAATTCAGCTATAAGCAAATGATGCAGCAAATTTAGAGGCAAATATTAAATGAACAGCCAAATAAACATGAATTAATAATATCTGCCAAAGCGTTCAAAGTACTTACATACAGATGCAGTGCATTAATAAAACACGTGTCAACGCATTTTCTCTCTCGCACACATATAAACACACAAAAGCATTCTGACTCTGAAGAGCCATGATGCCTTCACTGGCCCTCCTCTGTCTGGAAACCTCTGTCAAGCTCCTATTTGAAGGCCAATCAGTTGCAGTCTAGTTCAGGTGAAGTGGCCCTCACACACCCCACATTTACCGCTTCTGATTGCTTAAACACTCGACTGCCCCTCAGTAACAGCCCAAACATTTATGTAATGCATGCTGAGAAGTGCTATTCAACAATAGCCTTCCTTCAAAGCACAGCTCCTCCACTGTCAGTTATAGGCGGACCTCAGCGTGTGCACTTCAGAGAATCTCTGGAGAGGACCGGAAAACATCTCTGCATCAGTATTCACCCTCAGGAAATCAAGAGTGATTGGTAATTCATGTGTCAAAAAAGAAAAAAAAAAAGAAAAAGTAATCTCCCGAAGGTGGCAGAGGTTTATGTGAAAAAACAGTGGTTACGTAATTGGGTGAATCTCATAAAAATGTCAGGAACAAGTCCTGGTCACATTTAACCGCACAATTCAAAAGAAAGACAATAAGAGGCATATTTTTGTTGGAGACAAAAGCTTCTTAGGACCGTTGCAAATTTTGTGGCATTAATTTCCCCTATAAATTAACAAAACAAAACAACAAAAAAAAAAAAAAGTAAAAAATGTGTTGTGGGAAAAAAAGCTAATGTATGTTATTGTTTATGTCATGGTGGAAATATATGTATTGCAATTACAGTATTTTTTTAGACACTATATAATGCAGGAGATAATCAATCCATCTATTGTATCAGCAGTGCTTTAAGCACGGGGGCTGTTCAGCAAGCTGTCAGTAATGAATAATGTATGGTGGTCTCATTGATTAAAAGTCTCTAAATGATATTGAGTTAGATGGTGTTAAAATGAAGGATCCTTACTCAAATCTTTGGGAATATAGAAGATGTGAGTAATGTATCCACTCGAGAGGCCCCCATTAAACTGTCCCAACAAAGTTCATTGAAAACATTCACACGCTAATGTGGTTCTTACTAAAAAGAATATTAAGAACCAACCTTATCCATCTACAACCAACACTCTCTATGCATCTATAGTTCCATGAGAAACCCGAAACAGCAATGGAGTCTTTACAATGCGCAAAAAGCTCTTTCTAAAAATGGTTTTTTATAGAATGACTGCAAAAAAAGAAAATAAAAAACAAGAAAACCTTTTGGAACCTATGTGTTTTACTGTCATGGCAAAAGTTACCATTATTTTCATGTGGCATCAAATCATTTCCACATGAAAACAACTGCATAGATTTTCTTTTGCAAACACTATTCTCGGTTTCATAGATTTCATACATTTCTCGGTTTGGTACACGGAGGACTGGAATTGAGAACCACTGCATTTAGAACAACGCTGTCTGTAAGGTTGTTGAGTATACATTAAAATGTGTTAAGAGCTGGATGTTCATGTGAGAGGCAGCATTGTGCTGGCCCTCTTTCTCTGAAAACACCGTAGAAACAGGATAGAGCATAGCATGAGTGTCGAGCAGCCATCCAACAATTTTGTGTGCATTAGCTGTTGAAGTGTAAAGGGACAATGTATAAAACAGGCTTGTGAAGATGAAAAACATTTTCCATCATTCTCTGAGATAAAGCATCAAATCCACACAAAAATGTGCATCATTGCATTTGTTATACAAGTGGTAAATTTGCTTTTTATACAGTCAGTAAGTAAAGGGAAAAAAAAAACCTAATGTGCTAATTTGCAGTTTTTTTTGCAACAAATACTAAAAATAAGCTTTCCGTAACATGTAAGTAAAAAAAGAGAAAAAATTATGAACAGCACAATTTATTTTTGTGACAAAAAAATAATAAATAAAAACTTACTAACCCAGCTCACAGGAAACATTATCAGAACTTTGGCTAATAACTGTTTTCATAACTTAATGGAACTTTCAGCAAAATATTCACAGAACATATTCTTGTGTCTGGGTTAACAAGTGTCTGTCAGTTCTGAGGTCATATGTTGATTTTACTAATAAAACATTGACAAAATTAATGTTTAGCACATATGTACATTTAAAAATGTAGTCTTTCTCTTTTGGGAAAAAATGACATATTGATGCTCATCTTGTACTATAGCTCTTTTATTCAATCAATTCTGAAAAAATTCACCTTCTTGTGATTAGCAATAGCAAGTAGCAAATTATTGTTTATGGTTATTTAAAGTCTATTTGTTATTTTAAAACGGGCCAACTTCTTAAGCCAATGGCAGAATGAGCCCACAAGCGCACAATTTTTTTAGTGTTTCGATCATCATGCTGTGTATTTTAAAGCTAGCTGCTAATGCGAGAAAGAAAATGTGACATCTGCACAGTAGACCTTCCAGATATTTCTGTGTTGTGTTGTGTGGGCTTCCTGTCAACAGGTTCCTGTCTCAGGCCTTGTACCCCCTCTCCAGCAATTGCTAAAAACATTCTGGTGAGGTCTCCTGGCAAACTGAGTGTTTCCTGTTCTCTGGATCTGTGTTCATTTCCAGCTGTCCAGAAATTGGCAGATGTTAACAAAACAGGCCAGTATCCTGTGAGCTTGTTTGGAAACGTGGTATCTTAATAATCTACTGTTGTTTCGGAGTTGTCAGAGAGGTGACCATGAACGTGCCAGAAGTGTGAGCGTCTGTTTCTGCTTCTTGTCAGAAATAAGCACACACACACTCTTGCATGTGGTGAGAATGAATGCTGTAGTTTATTTAATCCACTCCTCTGCATGTCTATGATTTACTTGAGAGAGCCATTTACATTTGTTCCTCATGTGTTTAATAAAGCAAGCTAAAAAGCATGTTTAGGTTAGTGCATTTTTATTTAAAAGGACAGTTCACTAAAAAAATGTTCTGTTATCATTTACTCATTTACCGTTATGTCATTCGAAAGCGAACAATGATCACTGCTGTCATCGATCCCAATCAACTTTTTTTTTGAGGATTTTGTTAAATGTATCGCTTTGTGTTCCATGCAAAAAAGTCATTCATAACACAATGGTGAGTAAATGACAAAACCTCTATTTTCATGTGAACTGTCACTTTAATTCCTTATTTACACTGACAGCAACTTGCAGCAACAAAGTAACCAACAATCATTTTCAATGAGATTTATCTCTTTAGACTAATATAATATAATATAATATAATATAATATAATATAATATAATATAATATAATATAATATAATATAAATATAATATAATATAATATAATATAATATAATAATAAGGCATGTTTCTTGTGCACCAAATGAGCATATTAGAATGATTTCTGAAGGATCATGTGATGCTGAAGATGGTGAAAATTCAGCTTTGCATAACAGTAATAAATTACATTTTAAAATATATTCAAATAGAAAACAGTGATTTTAAATTGTAATAATAAGTCACAATATTACTATTTTTAATGTTTTTTTTAATCAAATAAATGCAGCCTCACTGACCATAAGATACTTTTTCTTTCAGAAACATTAATAAATCTTACTGACCCCCAAACTTCTGAAAGGTAGTGTAAAAACTTTCTTTTCTGCATAATGTTAATTTTAGCTGCTAGAAAAAATAGAATGACATCTTATTTTTATCTCATTTGTGATCAGATATTTCAAAAGCCCACAAATAAAATCAAGACATCCCATAGCAGGAGCGCCTTCACAACCAACAGTGCACAAACCTCCAGCGGTAAAATTGCTGTCAGTGTGAACGGGGCTTCAGCTGGCAGCTAAACAGTTTGTTTAGTGGACTGGAATACCAGAGCGTGACACCATATGTGCGTCCAGAACAATAAGCTTGTACGACAGCTATCTGCGTCTGTATTTAGAAGCCGTCCAGTGATCTGAGCAATTTCCTGAGTGCAGTTTAGACCATAATTTGTCCTTGCTCGTTTAATCTCTCTCTCTTCTCATTTTTTAGCCTCTCTTACTTTGTGTTTTATATCCACCTGATGTTGACTGTCTAAATAGGGCCGGCTGACTTTGACTTGATTAGATCATGACCTGGGAGAGAGAACGGCTCCCTGACAAACAATTTTGCCTGAAATTGAAAGTGTTGCAATGCAATTACCATTTTCTCACATTCAATCAGCGAAATGCTCGAGGCCTCTAATAATTTCGGAAAACAACCAAATCCTTGCTTTCTTGAAAAAAGGCTTTTTCTGTGTGATTGTAGAGGAATAAAGGAAGTGCATTCCCGACAATATGTAATCAATACGTTGAGAGCACCTATCAAAAAGTGAAAATGCCAACTCTCCGTTCTCAATTATTTTATAACTTGCTATCAGTGTAAAGCTGCAAAGCACAAAAGCCGGCTGTGAGCTAAAAAGAAACAGAAGTGAACAGAAAACAAAACAAAAACCCATTTATTCTTGATATCAGCACTATCCGCTCCGCGTATGTTGGTTGCTATAGCAACATGAATCACAGTGTGAGGCTATAAGGTTGAATTATGATTGCTTTATCAGTTTTAGATCGGAAGAAAACTGCTGTGGTTGGCTATGAAAAAACACAAACAACAACTTTAACTAGCAACTAAACGTGACAAATTTTTGATTCTCTTTCTTTCCATGACATCATGTCAAATTTTCAGAGCTAAATTCAAGTTTTTTTCAAGTTTGTGAAGAATAAGAGAACTCAAAGCTTAGAAATTGTACTGCTGGAAGACTGAACAGCCCAGAAGAGAGAGAGAGAGCGAGGAGAGAGAAAGAGATACTCAACCCAGGGGAAAATTGCATTTCTCAGCGGTGGCTCGTTCACAGCTCATAAGACTTAAAGGTCTGGTAAGCGATTTCTGGTAGCCAGTGTTGACATTTCAAATTACCAAAACAAACACGCCCCTACCCCAAAAGGGTCTCGCCCCTATTTTGATACGTACACAACCCAGGCAACGATTAGTTCTGTGAAACAAAGCAAAACCAATGTTACACCGTGTCTACACCGGATGCGAGTGGCGCTATGGAACTCATTATAATCAGTGATCCTGTCTACACCATAGATATATATATACATATCTATGGTCTACACTGGATTTGGTGTGGCACGACACAACAAATCCCAGACAGAAAACTGGTGCTGCTTTCTATTTATGACGTACTATTTACACAAATTTCAAAATGATTTTCAACAGTCACTTTGTCGCGTCCAGTGTACTAGACAGACTTTAGCTGTTGCAGTGCAGACACGGTGTTACTCACCTATCAAGAAGAAACAAAGCAACCTCGGCGTCCGATCGCAGGCCTTCCGCTCCTTGAGTTCTCTCCAGCACTGGAAAGCTGACCCGATATTTACACGGGTCCTACTTCTTGCCTTATTGCCTTAAGCCTTCTTTTGTTCTGCAGATGTTTTCTTCTTTTGTTTTTTTATCTGCCATCTCTATCTTTCTGTTGCTCGGCTCGGCTAATGTCCATCCTGTGCACTGAACGCTCTCTCCTCCACATCATGAGTAGACACACCCCTTACTGCTGATTGGCTACAAGTTTGTTTTGCTACTCGGCCCGAATCAGTTTTCTAAAGCGTTTTTGAAAAATTACTTACCCACCATTAAGGAAGCAGCTCACCCCTATGAAATGCATTTACCCACCCTTATACTTTTACAAATCCGTATGACTTTCTTTCAAAAATGAGTCTTTGAGTAATAAACTGAGAGGTTATTTTCTAATATTCCAAGTCTGAAAATGCTTTTAAAATGGATTTAAAAAGCCATGCAAAACTACAAAAACTGGAAATTGACATTTGCCATTGATTTTTCTATCGCTATAGATGCATATAGATGAATTGACATCATAGCTGTCATGTTTGATTTGACAGCTACAGCAGATGAGAAGATTAATAGTGAATTTTGACTTAAAGGGATAGTTCACCCAAAAATGGAAATTCTGTCATCATTAACTCACCCTCCACTTCTTTCAAACCTGTACGAGTTTCTTTCTTCTGCAGAACACAAAAGAAGATATTGTGAAGAATGTTTGTGACCCAAGAGTTGATGGTATAGCCATTGACTCCCATAGAATGGCTGCCATCATCTGTTTGGTTTCCAACATTCTTTAAAAATATCATCTTTTGTGCTCAACAGCTGAAGTAAATTCATGCAAGTTTGGAACAACTAGGGTGAGTAATTGAAGACAGAATTTTCATTTTTGGGTGAACTATTCCTTCAAATTATTGTCTGTTTGCAAGTCACATCATATGTCTTCAGTAAAATTGTGTCAGATGGACTTAATATTAATTGTTTATCCTCAGAGAATGAAAGAAAGTAGAAAAATATGGATTTAAAACAACACAAATGCAACTACATGATAACAGAATAAGCATGTTTGTGTAAAATACTTCTTTAATAGAGTTCCCAGATATATTCAACTTTGTTCTTAAAGCAATAGTTCACCCAAAAATGAAAATTTGATGTTTATCTGCTTACCCCCAGGGCATCCAAGATGTAGGTGACTTTGTTTCTTCAGTAGAACACAAATTATGATTTTTTTAACTTCAGCCGTTGCAGTCTGTCGGTCTACAATGCTTGTCAATGGTCACATAATCTATGAGAGAAAAAAAAAATATGCACAGAAAAATCCAAATTTGTGTGTTTTCATAATCAAGAATCAACAGCTAATATTACCTCATTTTGATATAAAATAATCAAATGTTTAGTCAAAAGCCATCAAGGCCATTAGCACAGAAAAAAACACAATCTGAACAGTCTTCACATTATCCTTATGTTGGATTTAGTGCCACCTTGAATCACAGAAATGATTTTATTTTATGTGCGTGCAGATTTTTTTTAATAAGAAGTTCCATGCTTACTTGAAATGTCAAATCAATTCTCATAATATCATCATCTAAGGAATTTCATCAAAAAGGCAGTTACCACTAGCAACACACTCTTTAGCCTCATAATGGCACGAGTGATGTAAAAGGAGCCTGAGTGATGTTTTCCTCAGCCTCCTGCGGGGAATGGACTCATGCTTCCCAAGGGCCTTTCAGTCGGGGCTCAGTCTTAACAGAATGTGCTACAGACAAGCTAATTAACAGCAGTGTTTGCCTGTGCGTGCTAATTAATCCTACTTCTTGCTGTCTCAAACTCACAGCTTTGTGTTCCACTGCCCCACAAGAACAGTTCTGTCATTTATTTGCACATAAAGCACAACACTGTTTTCCATTCAGGACACTTAATGAAATCACATGACCAGGCCACATGGCTCTGGAGAGTGCAGGAAGACCATTGAGATTTGCAACAGTGATGGATCTCACATACCTAAAGAACAAAAACTATAACAATAAATATAGTAAATTGCAAACCAATGTATGATAAATTTCTGTTGATTATAAAGTGCAGTTTTGTCATCTTTCACATTACCCCTCATGTTCTGTCATTTTGATCTTGACATTTTTTCCCAAAAAATTGGCCTAAACATTGGACTAAAATGTACTGACTTTGCTCACACAGGGTATAACAACTTAACAAATGTTTTTTTGTTTTGTGGATTTTTTTCTACATCTTACTACTGTTGTGGTGTTCTTGGTCAAAAAAATGACCAGCTTACAAAAAAATGCTTATAAATTTTGGTATGCTATATTGTTACCAAATATTGGATTCAATCTTTTTATCAGCTTGTTTTCTTTCAATTAGCACAGGTTTTGTATTTCTTTTTGGCACTGATTGATCGTAGGCTTCACTTATCTCAGCTTATGCATTTCAGTTTTTGAGTGAACATTGCTAATATTATCCACAAAACAAATGCTTTTTACACTCAAAAACTAAGGTGCATAAGCTGAGAGCCACCAGTGGAAGTAGATGAGGGATGTAGTCACACTTCAGCAGTTTTGTGTGGGAGGTCACAAGCTTCTGTGATTATGACACATATGAAGTAGTGCAGAGAGAAACCCTTTACCATAGAAAAAGAAAAAACATTTCTTTAATGTCTTCAGTTGTTTCTCCTAGACGCTATCAATCAAATGCAGAGTTCTCTGCTTCTTCTCCTGAGAAAAGACCCTAGAAATATCTCCTAAAGAAATCTTGTTTAGAGTTTCATAAGAGATCTCAATAATATCTCAAACTGTACTCAGATTTGCAAGATGTCTTGTGCAATCAGAAATAGAGATCTCAATGTGAACTCATACATTTCTCATCAAATTATCTGAGATATAATATCTATATTATTTTTCTGTTTTCAAAATGTGCTCAGTTTGCAAATATACCTTATTCACAAGTCAGAGATCTCAATATAACCTCATTGAACATTTCTCATTTTCAAAATCTTAAAATAAGAAAAAAAAAAATCTGAGATATATAAGTTATCCATGAATGTACTATTTTAAAAACTGTGCTGCAAATTTGCAAAAAAATGAATTGTGTAATCAAAAAAATTTCAGTTGAGATGAGATTTCAGTATAAACCGCAAACATTTCTCACCAAATTCTTTCAAAACCCAAAATATCTGAGACATAAGATCCATAGTAATTTCCTAGCTGAAATCATTTGTGTGTGTGGGTGTTGTGTGTGTTGTGTTTAAATTTCTCCTCCACTGTCAAAAGAAAAAAAAAAAAGCTTGTTACTGGGGCAGTTAATGTACTGTATATTTGTATATATTGTACCTTATAGTAGTATTAAGTATTATTATGTACCCCAGTGAAAATTTAAAGGGGGCAACATTGGTACAAAGTCGCCACTTTAAGGATACTGCCACAGTGACAAGCTGTTGTACTTCTAAATATACACATTTTGCACATTTTGTTGCAAGAAATGTTAGTAGGAAAAAGAGCTAAAAACACGTCGTTTGCAAACATAAACTTAGAAGCCCTTGTACTATGTCGTCCTGAAAAGTGAAATTCTGGACACATGTTCAAGCTGTTTTTAGATGCAGTGGTTACACATTTGATAAAGAGTGCATTTGTATTGTGGAACAAACGTTGTTAACATGAGATGATGAAGGAACTTCAGGACCGGAATACGGAGGAGAAAGCAGCAAGCAGCAGTTTGTTGCCATAGAGACCAAAAGGCAACTTGTGATGCAAGAGATTTGTTCAGCGTTCTACCTGCAGTTAATCTAGATTCAAAAAGACATAAACACCTTTCAAGAGAGATATATAGATAAAAGAGGTTAAGGAATGTAGGTTTACAGCACTTCTATGATGTGGAGCTCTGGTAAACAGTGCACATAAAACTAGAGAAGAAAAAAATATTGAATAAATGTTGAACGGGGAATAGAAATCAACCTACTTGATGAGTATTTTTGGTCAAATTTCCAGAATTAAAATGCCTAAAAATCTTGAAACTAGATCACTTTTACTTAGGCAACACTGCAAAGATTGAAAATAAAAAAGTCTATTTTTAATTGCTGTTTTTATGTATTTTTGATCAAATAAATGCAGCTTTGATGAGCATAAGAAAACTTCTTTTGACGGTAATGCACTTTTAATGCATTAATTTTTATAACTTTTACATCACACAGTTACCACTTTTTATAGATAGTTACAGTGTGGTGTTAATTTAGTTTTTTTTTTGAGTAACATACAATTTATAACAAACCTAATTTAAATAAAAAGGTCTGTGTTTGCACTGAAAAGAAGGACAGTTGACTGAAATTTAAATACTCAAGAATTACATTGATTGTTAATACGCTTGGATAGACTTGATTGCAGTTGGTTAGTAAATAATACGCAAAAAGTGGCATTTTGTACACTCTGCTCAATAGTGTCTGTATAATGAGCCAAAGCATCTGCAGGGATGTTAAATCATTTCATCTGCTTCTGCAGCCAGTTGAGGTCAGTGTTGTGGCTTTTTGACCAGACATCAGCTGACTTCTCAACATAAACTTGAGAATCATATCATAGTCTTGGCATCAGACAATCTATTCATTGACCCTCTGATACATAGTGTGGACACACACACACACACACACACACACACACACACACACACACACACACACACACACACACACCCCCACACACACCACACTCGCACACACACACACACACACACACACACACACACACACACACACACAACACAAACACACATAAAAACAACAGCAAACTTTGATTGGTCTCTTTTTTCTTGGCTCAGTAATGGGATGTTAGTTTCACCATTACTTATAATGCAGGATGGTGGTGACCTGTAATAAAAAAAACATATTAAACCCAATGTTAGTGTCGTGTGGCTTCTCTTAGTGTTGGTACCCAAGAAGAACCTAGAAAGCCACAAGCTGTCGTTTGTGCTTTACCAACATTGCTCGAAAGAAGTCCAATAATAATCCTTTAAATCTGTATTGGTCGTTTGAATATCTGCTGTATCCTGGAATGTGTACAAGTCTGTTGCTATAGATACTGTGGCTGGAGGCTTATTCATTGGGTGTAGGACTTTATCTTCCATCTTTGATCCCTTCATTGGCTACTTTCGCTGTATTGTACCATATGGATATGTTCAGTCATGTCTGTATGACATTTTATTATTTGGCTGAGTAGTGTGTTCCACATTGTGGTGATTCCATCTTCACGTTTCCATCTTGGCTTTAAAAAAAAACATCAAGGATTGTGGCAGGATAAGTTTTCTTTACCACAGTTTTAAGTATTTTTTGGCTGCATATGGTATCCTGTACTGTTTTCAAAAAACAACATGCAGTAAGCTGTGACAAGACTTGTGTTGAAGGATGAAGTAATTTTCATATGGGATTTGGAAAATGGCAGACAGATGTTTGTACAGCTGTTTGTTTTTAGTCCATATCTAATAACGTACTGCAAAAATTAATTCAAAATTTATTTCATACAGGCAGTTATTTGGAATATACTTTTGCTGTGATAAACATATTGAGGAATGCACCGATTATAACAGTTTCTGATTGATAAACCAAAAAGCCAATCATTATTTTAATGTTATTGTGTTTAAAGTAAAATGAGGGTGATGTTAAAATCCCAAACAGCATTTGTCTAAATAAATTTAAAATAAAACACTAAAAACTAAAATCAGTTGTTGTAAAAGCTACAAGACAAGTGGAATTTAGGCATATGATAAAGTACAGTATGAAAAATGGACATTTATTTTTCTAAAGTAAACATTAACTGTTATTAGTAATTATTAGTGTTTTTAAAGATTTAATTTTGTGCATGATGTAAAAAATTAGGTAAATGAGCTTGCACAATTAAATAACAGGCCAATGTATGTATATATTGCCTGTGGAGTCAAGAAATCTGTTAATATGATTAAAAGAGAGAATATGAGACAAAACTACAGAATGTCAGATTTTATTATTGGGTGATTCGACACGAAGATGTTTTACCAGCTAAGAAGATCAGCACTTTTACAGTTTCATCTCCCTATCTGATGTGAGCATAAGTATTGGAGCAGTTTGCCTCACAGGTCTTCTAAGTGTTCAGCTGTGTCCTGTTGCATTAATTCTTCAGATATTAAAAAGCAGAGAATGTGTCTTATTAGTATATCCATTGCTTCTCCACTTCTAAGTCTTGTATTTGATGATGACCACCCACAAACCAGGAAGCCGACTCCCCACCACTGAAAGAAAGCAAGCAATTGGATGCTAAAAGAAAAGAGGAAGTCAATTAGAACTATAGGAAGACAAAGGGCATGGAGAAATCAAGAGTTTGGAAACTACCGGCGACACCGCAGCAAAAATGACGGACCTGATCGGCTTGAGAAAAAACAACAGTAGTGATGACAGACAAATCATAAAGAGAAGCTGTAAAAAATTAACCCTAAAATACATGTCTGTAAAATCACCAACAACCTCCAGAAAGGGGGGGTGATGACTCTGTCAATCTACAGCCTGCAGGAGAATTTGACACAGAATTAGGCAACGATTCTTCCCCAAATGTGAGCCAGTAGATTTTTGGAACTGAGTTGAGGGACCGATGAGACAAGTGATTAACCCTTATCTAAACTGATTGGAAAAGCAAAAAGTGTGAAGAAAGGAGAAATGGGAACTGCAAATGATTCATAAGCATTACAACCTCATCTGTTAAACGCTTTGGTGGAGGGTGGTGTCATGGCATGGGCATGCATGGCTGTCTCTAGAAAAGCACCCTCTTAATTTAATGATGCACTTTAATGGCATGTATGATGGCAGTAGCAGACTGAAGTTGATGAACGGGGACAAAATATCTTGGGCTACCAAATATTCAAGAAAATGCCCCACCAAAAACTATTAGAAAAGCACTTCATTATTGGATCCAGGGACAATGCAACCAAAACATCCTGCCCTAGTTCAGTCAGAGGACTCTTATCCAGGGCAAAGCAAAATGTAAGTCTTAGATTGCCCAAAATCAGTCTCCAGATTTAAATCCGACTCTTCCTGAACCTCTAATTTCCACCAGCTGGAAGAGGAGACTAAAGACACAAACTTAACAAAACAAGCAACAGTTGGGAATGGGCTGCATTAAAGGCTGGGAAAGCATTTCAAAGAATAAGATGCAAGAGTCTGGGATGGTCTATGGGTTGCAGACTCACGGCGCTGCTTGCATGCAGGGATCTGCATACCTATAGTTTTACTCTTTACATGGCTTAAATTCAACTGTTCAAATTCTTTGCGTACATCAAATGTCTGCTCCACGCCGCTGAACGCATTCTTGTCTTTAACTGTTCAAATACTTATGGAGTGCATATATTATATATATCTTATATATATATAGATTATATATAGTATATATATATATATAGCTCATATATCTCTAATATCCGTGACTATATCTGCTTATTAGACTGTGATATATATATATATATAATATCATATCTATATATATTATCTTGTACTTTACAACAGACTTTAAAAAGATTATGAATTGATACCCACATTGATATACCATTTTGATTCATTAAGTATATAGAAAATGTTTTGTAGAATTTTGTAGAAAATAGTGTAAACATTTTCTCAAAGTGCATGAGCCAACAGAAACACAAAGATGGCATTTTCTACGAACTTGGGTGGCACATACATTTAAAACTATAGACTTTTACATTTACATTTAATGCATTCTTATTTTCATCATCATCTCCTTATTTATTATTGAGCATTATGCAGTTATTAAAATGGCATCAGATATGCAAGCAATGACTGCCTAAGTTGTATGCTGTATTCTGTCTTTTCTGAGCCTCATAATAGATGAGTAAAACAGTTTGATTGTTTGTATTTTTATTTTATTTGGCCAGTTAGAGTAACTCAAACATTACTCAGACTCTGGTGTCCAGTGTTGCCAAGTCCGTGGTTTTTTCCAAGCGGAATTGGGCTATTAACACACTGTTGCTCAGCAGGTTGTTTATCATGTCCGCGGGTTGAAGCAACCTCAATAACGTTATTATTTAGCTGCTGGAATGTGAATTTTATCAGAGACATCCCTGCCGAAAAACATGTATTTTACCCCCTCGTTGAATGCGACATTTTTACTGGGGGGTACTCCCCTCCGAAACAAAGTTGGGCTAGTTTGGGCTAGTTTTGAGTAGCAATTGGGTGGGTTTTGTTGCTGAAACCAGGCAAACTTGCTGGTGTTCTGCCCCCTCCCCCCCACCCCAATATTCTGTTTCTTTGAAAAATTTACATTATGTTTCATCTGTAACTGATCACAGTGCCTGTGTATGGTTTCTGGCTTAACTGGAACAACATGGGATGTGTTTGCTTGTGAGGAACATTTCCTAACATTTGAGTGCATCTTCACTTTTAATAACTTCTCTCGACATTATAAACACTTTTAGCCCATTAATACCATTTGATTGAGCGTGAGCTGACAAATATCGTAATTTCATCATTTTAATTAAGTGGTGATTTTGAAAGAATGTAAATTTATTTCTTCTCAAAAGCTTATTCCCCTTCAAAATCTTAAGTAATAAAAGCTATTTTTTCATTGAGGTCGTGCCCTGTATATTTTGGAACTGCTGATGGACTGTGAACCTGGGAAACATGTATGTGTTCCCTTTTTTTAAAAGATGGTTTTTAATGATCCAGCAAAACGTTAGCTGCTAGATATGTGTCTTCTTTTTTTTCCCTCTATCTTTTGATCCCGGCTCCACCAGTGTACATGCCCGTTAGTCTCTCTGAGATTGGTGACCCCATTCGCTCTCTTGAAGATCATCATTTTAGTGTTTGCAAACTGTTCCTGAGTCATCACTGCGCTGCTCTTCTGCCCTGCTTCAAGCTTAAAGAGAGGCAAGTTCCTTTTGATTAAAGCACGAGAGACTCCCATTGGAAGAGAGTGTCTTATCTTTCTTTCTCTTCTCTTTTATCCATTTTATGTTCTCTCTGAATTCACTTAGAATGCAAGCACCGATTTTGTGGTGCCAAAAACAGCCAGCAGGTATAGTTTTCTATGACCCAATGTTCCACTCTCTCCCCTGACCCTTCTGATCTGTGTCCTAACCTGGCATGATGAAACAAGCTTCAAAACCAGTTTTGTCTTTCTCTACATGCAGAAAACATTTCTAAGCCACCCCAACTGCCATTGTTGAGGTGATAATATAGGTTTGGGTGTGCTCGTGTGTTGTGTGTGTGTTTAAATGCTACAACAGAAAGTTGTAGGTAGCTTGCTTAGTACCTGGAGAAGTTATTCAGAGTTCTAAAAGTTACAGATATCTTTGCAAAGTACACCAAAAAATGAAGGAAAATCAGATTCCCTCATGACACAACCATTCTTAAACGCACAACTCCAAAAGAAGGATTCCACTCTTCATCACATAACTTTGTCCACACATCACACTAAACGCAAGCCAGATTGTGGGATATAATTACTGGCATTTGGGAAGTGTTTTTGGAATGAGGGACAGAGATAAGAGCTTCGCTGTGAAGAGTCTAACGCTGGCGCAGGAGCTCTTGTTGGGCGCCTGCCTCTCTGAGCTTAGCGTTTGGTGTCGGCCTGAGCGTTTTCTGTGATGTGGCCTCTATGGCCTTTTGCACTGGGCCGTCAGTGAGAGAGAAAGAGGAGAGGAGGCCGGACAGTGAGCACACGGCGATGTGGAGGAGCAGCTGGGGACAGTCTGAATGAAACTCAGTTCACACCTCTGGACCTGTGCTCCTTAAATGGATGAGTATGTGACCATCAAAAGGAAGCTTCTCCTGGACTCCATCTCTTGTGTAAGAGGTATCTAGCTGCTGCCTTTCCTGGTTGCTCCAGTTAAATGTGTAAATCTTTTGTGATTGAGTTTGTCAGGGAACTCTGTTTTGAAGTTCTGTAGTCGTAACTTCTGTGGTGCTTTAGCTTGTATTGTAATTAAGTAATCTGCTTCTTCTTAGATGTTTCTCCTGAGAAAAAATACCTCACATGTGTCACTTCTTGAGTTTCAAAAGAGATCGGTCTCAACAACTGTGTTCAGATTTGTTAATACACCGATCAAAAGTCAAATACCTCAACGTGAACTCATCAAATTTCATACAAGTCCAAATTATTTGAGCTATTCATGTGAATTTTAAAGCGATTCTATTCTCTTACTTAACATAAACGGTTGCCCCATTTAGCTTTATTTGTCTTAAAAATTGTAGGAGAAACATCTGAGACAAAGTCAATACATAAAACTGAGATCATTTTGAGCAAACTTGAAAGCAAATAGTGCATCTAAAGTGTAACTCTGGAGTCGATTAACGCGTATACGCGTTTTGGGGTATTTTCTCCTGATAACCCCGAAAAGAACTTAAATTACGCTTTCAGTTTTGATCGTACAGATAAGTGCAATACATCAATCGAATATGTAAAGGGTCTACTTTTTTTTTTGTATACAGATATAATAAATAAATAAAACTTGTGCACTTATAAAATAAAGATAACAAACAAGGAGTGCTGTCTGCAGCCTTTGTCTGCGCTTGATCTTCAGATACAAACAAGGCCAATAAAATTAACTGTAACCTGCAGTCACCCAAATGTAAGAGACATGAGAGAGATATCTATAGAAAGCCTGGATATGTCTACTTTAAACTAAACAAGTGCTGCTGAAAACAAATATTCTGTGATAAAGTAATCCATATGAAAACAACGCGATGTCCGTTTTTCTTAGAAAATTTAAATCAATATATTGTTTTCTGTAAGTGAGTAAACAAGATGATTTTCACATCATTTAGAAAAAAAAAATTCTAGGCTATTAGCAAGCTCCAGTTCCTCAAAATTCCTAGAAACTAATTTTCTGTAGTGGTGGTTTTATTGCCTTATTCAAGTGATTTAACATTTTTAGTTTTTTTTCACTAACCACGATAACATTTTTTTCTCAAAAACACAATCATGTACACAGCACATGCTGCTCACATATTATTATAGCCTAGTTTGTGCTGATTACAGTGAGATTAGACTTCAGCCATTTAGATATTTATAAGAAACTGAAAAAAGCACAAATGTCAGGGCATGCCAAAACTTCTCCAGGCCCCAAAAATACCCTTAGACTCCAGAGGGTTAAAGCATGGTTGTTTACTATGAGGACCAAACAGACAAACTTAATCTGCTGTGATTCAACCAACCAACCAACCAACAATCATCATCTCCTTCTTTTTTCTCTCCTTTCCCTGCTATATTTCCTTTTGTTGATCCAGACTGGTTTATGCTTATTTAGTGCTGGTAACTTAGCTAGTGAAACTGTTTGGCCTGCTTGAAATTTAGATTTTGGATGCACCCAAAGGGAAATCTTGCTATATGTTGCTCTTTCTCCCAAGCAGTTATAATAAATTAGGATTTCATGCATCTAAAAGGATGCAAAAAGTACCATAAAAAGATATCATACTAATATTCCATGTGATGTCTGATCAAAAGCACACTGGCTGAAAACCATTTAGTGGTGAATCAATCTGTTGCATCCTTGTGATGAAAACCTGATTTGTTTATGGTGCGTTTTCAGTCTTATCTTTGTGGATATGCAAGAGGGAGTGTTTTGAGAGAAGAAGCCACCTAATTCTAGCCTTCAGTCAGAGACCGAAGACCAATGTCACGGGTAAGTTCTGTTCTGTGTCTCCTGGGTGGCCACTAGAGGTCTCACTTCCCCTTATTGTCACTCAAGTCCAGAACTTCATTTCCCACTAGCCTTAGCTGCTCATCACTGTTCATTGTATTCGCCTGTCACCATCTACCTTGCTTCTGCACCTGGTTCTAAATGTTCTTGGTTGTTCTGTCTTTGTTACGGAGTCCTTGTTGAATGTCACCCCTGGCGCTTCCCCTGGTTCCCTGGTTTTCGTGGTTTCTGGATGTTGTTTATGTTTCTTGTTTTGGACGGATTATCTGGATTTTGACCTTTGCCTGATGTTTTCTGATTTTGATCACCCCAATAAACATACTGCTTTTTGGATCTACCTGTCTGTGTGCTGTCGTGACAGAAGGGACTCCGGGCCAATCCTAGATCCAGCAGTATGAGCTTTTGAGGTTTCCTCCCGCCATCGAGCTGGAGAGAAGGAGTGGGGTTTGAGGGAACCCGCTTGGTCGTTGCGGGGACCCGGGAGGTCGAGGAGTGTAAGCGCGAGAGGAAGTTCAACATCAGCTTCCTCAACCACGGGCCCCTTCGACCCGGGCTTGTGGATGGATCAGCCACAGCACAAGGCGGCCGCCAGCCCCACGCCAATGGTGCCAGATGGAGC